>NW_028226314.1:10000-22500 GCF_052327205.1 Somniosus microcephalus | reverse complement strand
TTAATGATTTCCCAAACTGCAACTCATTAACTATGTCCTGAGACACTTGCCAGAAATGACACATGTCAATTTGGCGGTAGCAAATCACTTTCCCAGGCCGGGAAGCAACACCCGAGGCCCGCAAAAGGCGGCCGAATATTTTCTCATCGGACTTCCGCGTTTTGGTTAATCATGTCTCGAAATCGTTAAATGCACATGTCAATTCGGCGGGAGCAATTCACTTTCCCAAGCCGGAAAGCATCACCGGAGGCCCGCTTGAAGGGCCCTAATATTTTCTCATCGGACTTCCGCGTTTTGGTTAATCATGTCTCGAAATCGTTAAATGCACATGTCAATTCGGCGGGAGCAACTCACTTTCCCAGGCCGGGAAGCAACACCCGAGGCCCGCAAAAGGCGGCCGAATATTTTCTCATCGGACTTCCATATTTTGGGGGTTGGATTCTCTCCCGCATTCCAGCCCCCTGGCCACGGGTCGCTCATTCACTTTCAGCCCGGGCCTTGCCAATTTGGTTAATCAGTTAGCCATGCACCAGACTCGGCCTCGCCTTTTTCATTTATGGTTAATGATGTGCCCAGGCTGGGACTTAGTCTCTCCAGCAGCCAAAACTTTTCACTGGTTAATGAGGTGCCCAGCCCGGCACTTAGTCTCTCTCCCCAGCAAGCTTACTTGGTCGGCCGACATTTGGATCCATTTTCGGGGCTTAATCGGGTCGAATACGGTCCCTTACGCAAGGGGAGCCGAAGCCCCGGCCTCTGCCAGGCGTCAGGCTGCCGTTTTTTAAGCCCGACCAAAAACCCGAAAATTGGTTAAAAATGGAAATAAATTTCCACCCAAAAAGGGTTAAAAGTCGGTTGGACGGCAGCCCTGGTCGGTCTCTGCAGACCTGGAGGCCCTAGACAGTAATCTGGAAAACAGACAAAGTCTCGAGAAACCACCTCCTACCATTCTCCAGGTACCCCGCCAATCCCCCCTGCCAGAAATGACAAGTGTCAAATCAGCGGGACGGATTTGACTTTTGTGACCGACCGCTGGAACTTTTTTCGGCTACAGGCAGTCAAATTTTTCTCCTTCCGGACTTCCAGTACAACTTTGAACGGCCATATCTCCGCACTCCCGCGTCGGAGCCAAGCCGTTTTTACACCGTTAGACGCGGCTTCCCGTGCCCGTTCGAATGCCGCCCTGCTCGGCGGAAAAGGAGAATTTTTTTATTTTTCGGCCGATTTCGGGAAAAAAAATTCCCGCTCTGAACTCGGATTTTTCGGCTTTAATCGTTTCGTATACGGTCCCTTACGCAAGGGAGCCGAAGCCCCGGCCTCTGCCGGGCGTCAGGCTGCCGTTTTTAAGCCCGACCAAAAACCCGAAAATTGGTTAAAAATGGAAATAAATTTCCACCCAAAAAGGGTTAAAAGTCGGTTGGACGGCAGCCCGGGTCGGTCTCTGCAGACCTGGAGGCCCTAGACAGTAATCTGGAAAACAGATAAAGTCTCGAAAAACCACCTCCTACCATTCTCCAGGTACCCCGCCAATCCCCCCTGCCAGAAATGACAAGTGTCAAATCAGCGGGACGGATTTGACTTTTGTGACCGACCGCTGGAACTTTTTTCGGCTACAGGCAGTCAAATTTTTCTCCTTCCGGACTTCCAGTACAACTTTGAACGGCCATATCTCCGCACTCCCGCGTCGGAGCCAAGCCGTTTTTACACCGTTAGACGCGGCCTCCCGTGCCCGTTCGAATGCCACCCTGCTCGGCGGAAAAGGAGACATTTTTTTTTTTCCGGCCGTTTTCGGGAAAAAATTTTCCCGCTCTGAACTCCGATTTTACGCCTTTAATCGATTCGGAGACGGTCGCTTACGCAAGGGAGGCGAAGCCCGGGCCTCTGCCGGGCGTCAGCCTGCCGTATGTAAGCCCGTCCGAAGCATGAGTTCCCACTTTTGGTTATCCAGTTGTCAATTTTAAAATTTCAGTTAATCAGTTGCCTGCTTGGTTAATCATTTGTCGCTCTGACATTTGGTTAACCAGTTGTCGATGTTCGAAATTCAGTTAATGAGTTGCCTCTTTGAAATTTCAGTTAATGAGTTGGCCCTTTGGTTACTCATTTGTCCCTGTGTCTTTTGGTTAACCAGTTGTCGATGTTCGAAATTCAGTTAATGAGTTGCCTCCTTGGTTACTCATTTGTCGCTCTGGCTTTTGGTTAACCAGTTGTCGATGGTCAAAATTACAGTTAATGAGTTGCCTCTTTGAAATTTCAGTTAATGAGTTGGCCCTTTGGTTACTCATTTGTCCCTGTGTCTTTTGGTTAACCAGTTGTCGATGTTCGAAATTCAGTTAATGAGTTGCCTCCTTGGTTAATCATTTGTCGCTCTGACTCTTGGTTAACCAGTTGTCGATGTTCAAAATTTCAGTTAATGAGCTGCTCTTATGTTCTATGATTTCCTACCTTGACAACTCATTAACCAGTGTTTCAAACAATGCACCAGGCCATTTGACGACCCCAACTCGGTTCCACAAGCGGGAAAGCAGCACCCCAAGGCCCGGTAAGGGGGCCGAATACATTCCCATCGTGAATTCCGTCACAAATGTGAATGACAAGTTTTCAGTTAATCAGTTGCCTGCTTGGTTACTCATTTGTCGCTCTGACATTTGGTTAACCAGTTGTCGATGTTCAAATTTCAGTTAATGAGTAGCCTCTTTGAAATTTCAGTTAATGAGTTGGCCCTTTGGTTACTCATTTGTCCCTGTGTCTTTTGGTTACCCAGTTGTCGATGTTCGAAATTCAGTTAATGAGTTGCCTCCTTGGTTAATCATTTGTCGCTCTGACTCTTGGTTAACCAGTTGTCGATGTTCGAAATTCAGTTAATGAGTTGCCTCCTTGGTTAATCATTTGTCGCTCTGGCTTTTGGTTAACCAGTTGTCGATGTTCAAAATTTCAGTTAATGAGCTGCTCTTATGTTCTATGATTTCCTACCTTGACAACTCATTAACCAGTGTTTCAAACAATGCACCAGGCCATTTGACGACCCCAACTCGGTTCCACAAGCGGGAAAGCAGCACCCCAAGGCCCGGTAAGGGGGCCGAATACATTCCCATCGTGAATTCCGTCCCAAATGTGAATGACAAGTTTTCAGTTAATCAGTTGCCTGCTTGGTTACTCATTTGTCGCTCTGACATTTGGTTAACCAGTTGTCGATGTTCAAAATTTCAGTTAATGAGTTGCCTCTTTGAAATTTCAGTTAATGAGTTGGCCCTTTGGTTACTCATTTGTCCCTGTGTCTTTTGGTTACCCAGTTGTCGATGTTCGAAATTCAGTTAATGAGTTGCCTCCTTGGTTACTCATTTGTCGCTCTGACTCTTGGTTAACCAGTTGTCGATGTTCGAAATTCAGTTAATGAGTTGCCTCCTTGGTTAATCATTTGTCGCTCTGGCTTTTGGTTAACCAGTTGTCGATGTTCAAAATTTCAGTTAATGAGTTGCCTCTTTGAAATTTCAGTTAATGAGTTGGCCCTTTGGTTACTCATTTGTCCCTGTGTCTTTTGGTTAACCAGTTGTCGATGTTCGAAATTCAGTTAATGAGTTGCCTCCTTGGTTAATCATTTGTCGCTCTGGCTTTTGGTTAACCAGTTGTCGATGTTCAAAATTTCAGTTAATGAGTTGCCTCTTTGAAATTTCAGTTAATGAGTTGGCCCTTTGGTTACTCATTTGTCCCTGTGTCTTTTGGTTCACCAGTTGTCGATGTTCGAAATTCAGTTAATGAGTTGCCTCCTTGGTTAATCATTTGTCGCTCTGGCTTTTGGTTAGCCAGTTGTCGATGTTCAAAATTTCAGTTAATGAGCTGCTCTTATGTTCTATGATTTCCTACCTTGACAACTCATTAACCAGTGTTTCAAACAATGCACCAGGCCATTTGACGACCCCAACTCGGTTCCACAAGCGGGAAAGCAGCACCCCAAGGCCCGGTAAGGGGGCCGAATACATTCCCATCGTGAATTCCGTCCCAAATGTGAATGACAAGTTTTCAGTTAATCAGTTGCCTGCTTGGTTACTCATTTGTCGCTCTGACATTTGGTTAACCAGTTGTCGATGTTCAAAATTTCAGTTAATGAGTTGCCTCTTTGAAATTTCAGTTAATGAGTTGGCCCTTTGGTTACTCATTTGTCCCTGTGTCTTTTGGTTACCCAGTTGTCGATGTTCGAAATTCAGTTAATGAGTTGCCTCCTTGGTTAATCATTTGTCGCTCTGACTCTTGGTTAACCAGTTGTCGATGTTCGAAATTCAGTTAATGAGTTGCCTCCTTGGTTAATCATTTGTCGCTCTGGCTTTTGGTTAACCAGTTGTCGATGTTCAAAATTTCAGTTAATGAGTTGCCTCTTTGAAATTTCAGTTAATGAGTTGGCCCTTTGGTTACTCATTTGTCCCTGTGTCTTTTGGTTAACCAGTTGTCGATGTTCGAAATTCAGTTAATGAGTTGCCTCCTTGGTTAATCATTTGTCGCTCTGGCTTTTGGTTAACCAGTTGTCGATGTTCAAAATTTCAGTTAATGAGTTGCCTCTTTGAAATTTCAGTTAATGAGTTGGCCCTTTGGTTACTCATTTGTCCCTGTGTCTTTTGGTTAACCAGTTGTCGATGTTCGAAATTCAGTTAATGAGTTGCCTCCTTGGTTAATCATTTGTCGCTCTGGCTTTTGGTTAACCAGTTGTCGATGTTCAAAATTTCAGTTAATGAGCTGCTCTTATGTTCTATGATTTCCGACCTTGACAACTCATTAACCAGTGTTTCAAACAATGCACCAGGCCATTTGACGACCCCCAACTCGGTTCCACAAGCGGGAAAGCAGCACCCCAAGGCCCGGTAAGGGGGCCGAATACATTCCCATCGTGAATTCCGTCCCAAATGTGAATGACAAGTTTTCAGTTAATCAGTTGCCTGCTTGGTTACTCATTTGTCGCTCTGACATTTGGTTAACCAGTTGTCGATGTTCAAATTTCAGTTAATGAGTAGCCTCTTTGAAATTTCAGTTAATGAGTTGGCCCTTTGGTTACTCATTTGTCCCTGTGTCTTTTGGTTACCCAGTTGTCGATGTTCGAAATTCAGTTAATGAGTTGCCTCCTTGGTTAATCATTTGTCGCTCTGACTCTTGGTTAACCAGTTGTCGATGTTCGAAATTCAGTTAATGAGTTGCCTCCTTGGTTAATCATTTGTCGCTCTGGCTTTTGGTTAACCAGTTGTCGATGTTCAAAATTTCAGTTAATGAGCTGCTCTTATGTTCTATGATTTCCTACCTTGACAACTCATTAACCAGTGTTTCAAACAATGCACCAGGCCATTTGACGACCCCAACTCGGTTCCACAAGCGGGAAAGCAGCACCCCAAGGCCCGGTAAGGGGGCCGAATACATTCCCATCGTGAATTCCGTCCCAAATGTGAATGACAAGTTTTCAGTTAATCAGTTGCCTGCTTGGTTACTCATTTGTCGCTCTGACATTTGGTTAACCAGTTGTCGATGTTCAAAATTTCAGTTAATGAGTTGCCTCTTTGAAATTTCAGTTAATGAGTTGGCCCTTTGGTTACTCATTTGTCCCTGTGTCTTTTGGTTACCCAGTTGTCGATGTTCGAAATTCAGTTAATGAGTTGCCTCCTTGGTTACTCATTTGTCGCTCTGACTCTTGGTTAACCAGTTGTCGATGTTCGAAATTCAGTTAATGAGTTGCCTCCTTGGTTAATCATTTGTCGCTCTGGCTTTTGGTTAACCAGTTGTCGATGTTCAAAATTTCAGTTAATGAGTTGCCTCTTTGAAATTTCAGTTAATGAGTTGGCCCTTTGGTTACTCATTTGTCCCTGTGTCTTTTGGTTAACCAGTTGTCGATGTTCGAAATTCAGTTAATGAGTTGCCTCCTTGGTTAATCATTTGTCGCTCTGGCTTTTGGTTAACCAGTTGTCGATGTTCAAAATTTCAGTTAATGAGTTGCCTCTTTGAAATTTCAGTTAATGAGTTGGCCCTTTGGTTACTCATTTGTCCCTGTGTCTTTTGGTTCACCAGTTGTCGATGTTCGAAATTCAGTTAATGAGTTGCCTCCTTGGTTAATCATTTGTCGCTCTGGCTTTTGGTTAGCCAGTTGTCGATGTTCAAAATTTCAGTTAATGAGCTGCTCTTATGTTCTATGATTTCCTACCTTGACAACTCATTAACCAGTGTTTCAAACAATGCACCAGGCCATTTGACGACCCCAACTCGGTTCCACAAGCGGGAAAGCAGCACCCCAAGGCCCGGTAAGGGGGGCCGAATACATTCCCATCGTGAATTCCGTCCCAAATGTGAATGACAAGTTTTCAGTTAATCAGTTGCCTGCTTGGTTACTCATTTGTCGCTCTGACATTTGGTTAACCAGTTGTCGATGTTCAAAATTTCAGTTAATGAGTTGCCTCTTTGAAATTTCAGTTAATGAGTTGGCCCTTTGGTTACTCATTTGTCCCTGTGTCTTTTGGTTACCCAGTTGTCGATGTTCGAAATTCAGTTAATGAGTTGCCTCCTTGGTTAATCATTTGTCGCTCTGACTCTTGGTTAACCAGTTGTCGATGTTCGAAATTCAGTTAATGAGTTGCCTCCTTGGTTAATCATTTGTCGCTCTGGCTTTTGGTTAACCAGTTGTCGATGTTCAAAATTTCAGTTATTGAGTTGCCTCTTTGAAATTTCAGTTAATGAGTTGGCCCTTTGGTTACTCATTTGTCCCTGTGTCTTTTGGTTAACCAGTTGTCGATGTTCGAAATTCAGTTAATGAGTTGCCTCCTTGGTTAATCATTTGTCGCTCTGGCTTTTGGTTAACCAGTTGTCGATGTTCAAAATTTCAGTTAATGAGTTGCCTCTTTGAAATTTCAGTTAATGAGTTGGCCCTTTGGTTACTCATTTGTCCCTGTGTCTTTTGGTTAACCAGTTGTCGATGTTCGAAATTCAGTTAATGAGTTGCCTCCTTGGTTAATCATTTGTCGCTCTGGCTTTTGGTTAACCAGTTGTCGATGTTCAAAATTTCAGTTAATGAGCTGCTCTTATGTTCTATGATTTCCGACCTTGACAACTCATTAACCAGTGTTTCAAACAATGCACCAGGCCATTTGACGACCCCAACTCGGTTCCACAAGCGGGAAAGCAGCACCCCAAGGCCCGGTAAGGGGGCCGAATACATTCCCATCGTGAATTCCGTCCCAAATGTGAATGACAAGTTTTCAGTTAATCAGTTGCCTGCTTGGTTACTCATTTGTCGCTCTGACATTTGGTTAACCAGTTGTCGATGTTCAAATTTCAGTTAATGAGTAGCCTCTTTGAAATTTCAGTTAATGAGTTGGCCCTTTGGTTACTCATTTGTCCCTGTGTCTTTTGGTTACCCAGTTGTCGATGTTCGAAATTCAGTTAATGAGTTGCCTCCTTGGTTAATCATTTGTCGCCCTGACTCTTGGTTAACCAGTTGTCGATGTTCGAAATTCAGTTACTGAGTTGCCTCCTTGGTTAATCATTTGTCGCTCTGACATTTGGTTAACCAGTTGTCGATGTTCGAAATTCAGTTAATGAGTTGCCTCCTTGGTTAATCATTTGTCGCTCTGGCTTTTGGTTAACCAGTTGTCGATGTTCAAAATTTCAGTTAATGAGTTGCCTCTTTGAAATTTCAGTTAATGAGTTGGCCCTTTGGTTACTCATTTGTCCCTGTGTCTTTTGGTTATCCAGTTGTCGATGTTCGAAATTCAGTTAATGAGTTGCCTCCTTGGTTAATCATTTGTCGCTCTGGCTTTTGGTTAACCAGTTGTCGATGTTCAAAATTTCAGTTAATGAGCTGCTCTTATGTTCTATGATTTCCGACCTTGACAACTCATTAACCAGTGTTTCAAACAATGCACCAGGCCATTTGACGACCCCAACTCGGTTCCACAAGCGGGAAAGCAGCACCCCAAGGCCCGGTAAGGGGGCCGAATACATTCCCATCGTGAATTCCGTCCCAAATGTGAATGACAAGTTTTCAGTTAATCAGTTGCCTGCTTGGTTACTCATTTGTCGCTCTGACATTTGGTTATCCAGTTGTCGATGTTCAAAATTTCAGTTAATGAGTTGCCTCTTTGAAATTTCAGTTAATGAGTTGGCCCTTTGGTTACTCATTTGTCCCTGTGTCTTTTGGTTACCCAGTTGTCGATGTTCGAAATTCAGTTAATGAGTTGCCTCCTTGGTTAATCATTTGTCGCCCTGACTCTTGGTTAACCAGTTGTCGATGTTCGAAATTCAGTTATTGAGTTGCCTCCTTGGTTAATCATTTGTCGCTCTGACATTTGGGTTAACCAGTTGTCGATGTTCGAAATTCAGTTAATGAGTTGCCTCCTTGGTTATTCATTTGTCGCTCTGGCTTTTGGTTAACCAGTTGTCGATGTTCAAAATTTCAGTTAATGAGTTGCCTCTTTGAAATTTCAGTTAATGAGTTGGCCTCTTGGTTACTCATTTGTCCCTGTGTCTTTTGGTTATCCAGTTGTCGATGTTCGAAATTCAGTTAATGAGTTGCCTCCTTGGTTAATCATTTGTCCGCTCTGGCTTTTGGTTTAACCAGTTGTCGATGTTCAAAATTTCAGTTAATGAGCTGCTCTTATGTTCTATGATTTCCGACCTTGACAACTCATTAACCAGTGTTTCAAAACAATGCACCAGGCCATTTGACCGACCCCAACTCGGTTCCACAAGCGGGAAAGCAGCACCCCAAGGCCCGGTAAGGGGGCCGAATACATTCCCATCGTGAATTCCGTCCCAAATGTGAATGACAAGTTTTCAGTTAATCAGTTGCCTGCTTGGTTACTCATTTGTCGCTCTGACATTTGGTTATCCAGTTGTCGATGTTCAAAATTTCAGTTAATGAGTTGCCTCTTTGAAATTTCAGTTAATGAGTTGGCCCTTTGGTTACTCATTTGTCCCTGTGTCTTTTGGTTACCCAGTTGTCGATGTTCGAAATTCAGTTAATGAGTTGCCTCCTTGGTTAATCATTTGTCGCCCTGACTCTTGGTTAACCAGTTGTCGATGTTCGAAATTCAGTTATTGAGTTGCCTCCTTGGTTAATCATTTGTCGCTCTGACATTTGGTTAACCAGTTGTCGATGTTCGAAATTCAGTTAATGAGTTGCCTCCTTGGTTATTCATTTGTCGCTCTGGCTTTTGGTTAACCAGTTGTCGATGTTCAAAATTTCAGTTAATGAGTTGCCTCTTTGAAATTTCAGTTAATGAGTTGGCCCTTTGGTTACTCATTTGTCCCTGTGTCTTTTGGTTAACCAGTTGTCGATGTTCGAAATTCAGTTAATGAGTTGCCTCCTTGGTTAATCATTTGTCGCTCTGACTCTTGGTTAACCAGTTGTCGATGTTCGAATTCAGTTAATGAGTTGCCTCCTTGGTTAATCATTTGTCGCTCTGACTTTTGGTTATCCAGTTGTCGATGTTCGAAATTCAGTTAATGAGTTGCCTCCTTGGTTAATCATTTGTCGCTCTGGCTTTTGGTTAACCAGTTGTCGATGTTCAAAATTTCAGTTAATGAGCTGCTCTTATGTTCTATGATTTCCGACCTTGACAACTCATTAACCAGTGTTTCAAACAATGCACCAGGCCATTTGACGACCCCAACTCGGTTCCACAAGCGGGAAAGCAGCACCCCCAAGCCCCGGTAAGGCGGCCGAATACATTCCCATCCTGAATTCCGTCCCAAATGTGAATGACAAGTTTTCAGTTAATCATTTGCCACCTTGGTTCATCATTTGCCACTCTGACTTTTGGTTTCCCAGTTGTCAGTTTTCACATTTCAGTTACTGAGTTGACTTTGTCTTTCTCACTCTGTGTATCTCTATCTTCTCTCTGTCTCTCTCAGTGTATGCGAGTGTCTGTGTGTGTTCCACTGCCGCCCGGCCAACCGGGTCCAAAGGCCCGCCACGTTACACACGAAAAACCCCGGTCTCGCTTCGGAGCGACGGGCACCCGGCTTCTCGGTGTCGGACCGACTCCGTTCAGATACCGCTGGATGCCCCTTGCCCCTGGCTTGCTCTGGCAGCCGGCGCGTGCAGGCCGCCCCCTGCCCCGCCGTCTCAGTGGTCGGAAAGCGGTCTCCAGCCAACGGCTGTACCTCGGCCGCGGAAAGAGGCAGCTACACAAGCGAGGCACTGCTCTGTGCGGCCCCGCCACCCCGTTCAGCTGCCGTTGTCCCCGACCGGATCGGACTTTCCTTCCCGAAGTTATCCCCGATAAGCTGCCGCTGACCGACGGCCCGTCAGCCGCTGCGGGACGGCGACACTTTCCCGAACTCGCCCGGGGCCACTTCGGCAATATAGTGTGCGCCGGAGCCGGGGCTTTCCAACGAGCCATCCCCGAACGAAATCGGACACGGGAGTCGGGAGCGACAGGCGTTCGACTGGTGCCGGGCAACCGGGTCCAAACGCCCGCCTTGTTAAACACACGTACACCCCAGGCTCGATTCGGAGCGACGGGCACCCGGCTTCCCGGTGTCGGACCGACTCCGTTCAGATACCGTTGGATGCCCCTTGCCCCTGGCTTGCTCTGGCAGCCGGCGCGTGCAGGCCGCCCCCCGCCCCGCCGTCTCAGTGGTCGGAAAGTGGTCTCCAGCCAACGGCTGTACCTCGGCCGGGGAAAGGGGCAGCTACACAAGCCAGGCACTGGTCTGTGCGGGCCCGCCACCCCGTTCGGCTGCCGTTGATCCGGACCGGATCGGACTTTCCCTCCCGAAGTTATGCCCGATAAGCTGCCGCTCACCGGCGGCCCGTCAGCCGCTGCGGGATGGCGACACTTTGCCGAACTTGCCGGGGTCCAGGCCGATAATATAGTGTGCGCCAGCGCCGGGGCTTTCCAACGAGCCCTCCCTGACCGAAATCGGACACGGGAGTCCAGAGCGATAGGCGTTCGACTGCCGGCCGGCCAAACACAGGCAATCCCCCGCCGTTGCGGACCCGCTCCAGGACAACCGGGTCCAAACGCCCGCCTCGTTACACGCACGAAAACACCGGGCTCGATTCGGAGCGACGGGCACCCGGCTTCCCGGTGTCGGACCGACTCCGTTCCGGTACCCTTGGATGCCCCTTGCCCCTGGCTTGCTAGGACAGCCGGCGCGTCAAGGTGGGCCCCCGCGGCTCCGGCTCAGCAGTCGGAAAGCGGTCTCCAGCCAACGGCTGTACCTCGGCCGGGGAAAGGGGCAGCTACACAAGCCCGCTACTGGTCTGTGCGGCCCCGCCACCCCGTTCAGTGGCAGTTGACCCCGACCGGATCGGACTTTCCTTCCCGAAGTTATCCCCGATAAGCTGCCGCTGACCGACGGGGCGGCAGCCGGTACGGGTCGCCGACACTTTCCCGAATTTGCCGGGATCCAGTCCGATAATATAGTGTGCGCCAGCGCCGGGGCTTTCCAATGAGCCCTCCCTGACCGAAATCGGACACGGGAGTCCGGAGCCAAAGGCGTTCGACTGCCGGCCGGCCAAACTCAGGCAACCTCCCGCCGTTGCGGACCCGCTCCCGGACAACCGGGTCCAAACGCCCGCCCTGTTACACGCACGAAAACACCGGGCTCGATTCGGAGCGACGGGCACCCGGCTTCCCGGTGTCGGACCGACTCCGTTCCGGTACCACTGGATGCCCCTTGCCCCTGGCTTGCTAGGACAGCCGGCGCGTCAAGGTGGGCCCCCGCGGCTCCGGCCCAGCAGTCGGAAAGCGGTCTCCAGCCAACGGCTGTACCTCGGCCGGGCCAAGCGGCAGCTGCACAAGCCCGCTACTGGTCTGTGCGGCCCCCCCACCCCGTTCAGTAGCAGTTCACCCCAACCGGATCGGACTTTCCGTCCCGAAGTTATCCCCGATAAGCTGCCGCTGACCGACGGGGCGGCAGCCGCTACGGGACTGCGACACTTTCCCGAACTTGCCGGGGTCCAGGCCGATAATATAGTGTGCGCCAGCGCCGGGGCTTTCCAACGAGCCCTCCCTGACCGAAATCGGACACGGGAGTCCGGAGCCAAAGGCGTTCGACTGCCGGCCGGCCAAACACAGGCAACCTCCCGCCGTTGCGGACCCGCTCCCGGACAACCGGGTCCAAACGCCCGCCCTGTTACACGCACGAAAACACCGGGCTCGATTCGGAGCGACGGGCACCCGGCTTCCCGGTGTCGGACCGACTCCGTTCCGGTACCACTGGATGCCCCTTGCCCCTGGCTTGCTAGTACAGCCGGCGCGTCAAGGTGGGCCCCCGCGGCTCCGGCTCAGCAGTCGGAAAGCGGTCTCCAGCCAACGGCCGTACCTCGGCCGGGCCAAGCGGCAGCTGCACAAGCCCGCTACTGGTCTGTGCGGCCCCCCCACCCCGTTCAGTCGCAGTTCACCCCAACCGGATCGGACTTTCCGTCCCGAAGTTATCCCCGATAAGCTGCCGCTGACCGACGGGGCGGCAGCCGCTACGGGACTGCGACACTTTCCCGAACTTGCCGGGGTCCAGGCCGATAATATAGT
>NW_028226313.1:0-49833 GCF_052327205.1 Somniosus microcephalus | reverse complement strand
AGTGGCACTGAGGGAGTGGATTAGTGTGTAGGCCACACCGGTTAGTGAGGGACTGGAGTGAGGTTTAGGTGCAGAGTGGGCACTGAGGGAGTGGATTAGTGTGTAGGCCACACCGGTTAGTGAGGGACTGGAGTGAGGTGTAGGTGCAGAGTGAGCACTGAGGGAATGGATTAGTGTGTAGGCCCACACCGGTTAGTGAGGACTGGAGTGAGGTGTAGGTGCAGAGTGGGCACTGAGGGAATGGATTAGTGTGTAGGCCCACACCGGATAGTGTGGGACTGGAGTGAGGTGTAGGTGCAGAGTGAGCACTGAGGGAGTGGATTAGTGTGTAGGCCCACACCGGTTAGTGTGGGACTGGAGTGAGGTGTAGGTGCAGAGTGAGCACTGAGGGAGTGGATTAGTGTGTAGGCCCACACCGGTTAGTGTGGGACTGGAGTGAGGTGTAGGTGCAGAGTGGGCACTGAGGGAATGTATTAGTGTGTAGGCCAACACCGGTTAGTGTGGGACTGGAGTGAGGTGTAGGTGCAGAGTGAGCACTGAGGGAATGGATTAGTGTGTAGGCCCACACCGGTTAGTGAGGGACTGGAGTGAGGTGTAGGTGCAGAGTGAGCACTGAGGGAATGGATTAGTGTGTAGGCCCACACTGGTTAGTGAGCGACTGGAGTGAGGTTTAGGTGCAGAGTGGGCACTGAGGGAGTGGATTAGTGTGTAGGCCCACACCAGTTAGTGTGGGACTGGAGTGAGTTGAAGGTGCAGAGTGGGCACTGAGGGAGTGGATTAGTGTGGAGGCCCACACCGGTTAGTGTGGGACTGGAGTGAGGTGTCGGTGCAGAGTTAGCACTGAGGGAGTGGATTAGTGTGTAGGCCCACACCGGTTAGTGAGGGACTGGAGTGAGGTGTAGGTGCAGAGTGAGCACTGAGGGAGTGGATTAGTGTGTAGGCCCACACCGGTTAGTGAGGGACTGGAGTGAGGTGTAGGTGCAGAGTGAGCACTGAGGGAGTGGATTAGTGTGTAGGCCCACACCGGTTAGTGAGGGACTGGAGTGAGGTGTAGGTGCAGAGTGGGCACTGAGGGAGTGGATTAGTGTGTAGGCCCACACCGGTTAGTGAGGGACTGGAGTGAGGTGTAGGTGCAGAGTGAGCACTGAGGGAATGGATCACTGTGTAGGCCCACACCGGTTAGTGAGGGACTGGAGTGAGGTGTAGGTGCAGAGTGGGCACTGAGGGAATGGATTAGTGTGTAGGCCCACACCGGTTAGTGAGGGACTGGAGTGAGGTGTAGGTGCAGAGTGGGCACTGAGGGAGTGGATTAGTGTGTAGGCCCACACCGGTTAGTGAGGGACTGGAGTGAGGTGTAGGTGCAGAGTGAGCACTGAGGGAGTGGATTAGTGTGTAGGCCCACACCGGTTAGTGTGGGACTGGAGTGAGGTGTAGGTGCAGAGTGAGCACTGAGGGAGTGGATTAGTGTGTAGGCCCACACCGGTTAGTGAGGGACTGGAGTGAGGTGTAGGTGCAGAGTGAGCACTGAGGGAGTGGATTAGTGTGTAGGCCCACACCGGTTAGTGAGGGACTGGAGTGAGGTGTAGGTGCAGAGTGGGCACTGAGGGAGTGGATTAGTGTGTAGGCCCACACCGGTTAGTGAGGGACTGGAGTGAGGTGTAGGTGCAGAGTGAGCACTGAGGGAATGGATCACTGTGTAGGCCCACACCGGTTAGTGAGGGACTGGAGTGAGGTGTAGGTGCAGAGTGGGCACTGAGGGAGTGGATTAGTGTGTAGGCCCACACCGGTTAGTGTGGGACTGGAGTGAGGTGTAGGTGCAGAGTGAGCACTGAGGGAGTGGATTAGTGTGTAGGCCCACACCGGTTAGTGAGGGACTGGAGTGAGGTGTAGGTGCAGAATGGGCACTGAGGGAGTGGATTAGTGTGTAGGCCCACACCGGTTAGTGAGGGACTGGAGTGAGGTGTAGGTGCAGAGTGGGCACTGAGGGAGTAGATTAGTGTGCAGGCCCACACCGGTTAGTGAGGGACTGGAGTGAGGTGTAGGTGCAGAGTGGGCACTGAGGGAATGGATTAGTGTGTAGGCCCACACCGGTTAGTGAGGGACTGGAGTGAGGTGTAGGTGCAGAGTGGGCACTGAGGGAGTAGATTAGTGTGTAGGCCCACACCGGTTAGTGAGGGACTGGAGTGAGGTGTAGGTGCAGAGTGGGCACTGAGGGAATGGATTAGTGTGTAGGCCCACACCGGTTAGTGTGGGACTGGAGTGAGGTGTAGGTGCAGAGTGGGCACTGAGGGAATGGATTAGTGTGTAGGCCCACACCGGTTAGTGAGGGACTGGGGTGAGGTGTAGGTGCAGAGTGGGCACTGAGGGAGTGGATTAGTGTGTAGGCCCACACCGGTTAGTGTGGGACTGGAGTGAGGTGTAGGTGCAGAGTGGGTACTGAGGGAGTGGATTAGTGTGTAGGCCCACACCGGTTAGTGAGGGACTGGAGTGAGGTGTAGGTGCAGAGTGGGCACTGAGGGAATGGATTAGTGTGTAGGCCCACACCGGTTAGTGTGGGACTGGAGTGAGGTGTTGGTGCAGAGTGGGCACTGAGGGAGTGGATTAGTGTGTAGGCCCACACCGGTTAGTGTGGGACTGGAGTGAGGTATAGGTGCAGAGTGGGCACTGAGGGAGTGGATTAGTGTGTAGGCTCACACCGGTTAGTGTGGGACTGGAGTGAGGTATAGGTGCAGAGTGGGCACTGAGGGAGTGGATTAGTGTGTAGGCCCACACTGGTTAGTGAGGGACTGGAGTGAGGTGTAGGTGCAGAGTGGGCACTGAGGGAATGTTATTAGTGTGTAGGCCCACACTGGTTAGTGAGGGACTGGAGTGAGGTGTAGGTGCAGAGTGGGTACTGAGGGAGTGGATTAGTGTGTAGGCCCACACCGGTTAGTGAGGGACTGGAGTGAGGTGTAGGTGCAGAGTGGGCACTGAGGGAGTGGATTAGTGTGTAGGCCCACACCGGTTAGTGAGGGACTGGAGTGAGGTGTAGGTGCAGAGTGAGCACTGAGGGAGTGGATTAGTGTGTAGGCCCACACTGGTTAGTGAGCGACTGGAGTGAGGTTTAGGTGCAGAGTGGGCACTGAGGGAGTGGATTAGTGTGTAGGCCCACACCGGTTAGCGTGGGACTGGAGTGAGTTGTAGGTGCAGAGTGGGCACTGAGGGAGTGGATTAGTGTGTAGGCCCACACCTGTTAGTGTGGGACTGGAGTGAGGTGTAGGTGCAGAGTGGGCACTGAGGGAGTGGATTAGTGTGGAGGCCCACACCGGTTAGTGTGGGACTGGAGTGAGGTGTAGGTGCAGAGTGGGCACTGAGGGAGTGGATTAGTGTGTAGGCCCACACTGGTTAGTGTGGGACTGGAGTGAGGTGTAGGTGCAGAGTGGGCACTGAGGGAATGGATTAGTGTGTAGGCCCACACCGGTTAGTGAGGGACTGGGGTGAGGTGTAGGTGCAGAGTGGGCACTGAGGGAGTGGATTAGTGTGTAGGCCCACACCGGTTAGTGTGGGACTGGAGTGAGGTGTAGGTGCAGAGTGGGTACTGAGGGAGTGGATTAGTGTGTAGGCCCACACCGGTTAGTGAGGGACTGGAGTGAGGTGTAGGTGCAGAGTGGGCACTGAGGGAATGGATTAGTGTGTAGGCCCACACCGGTTAGTGTGGGACTGGAGTGAGGTGTTGGTGCAGAGTGGGCACTGAGGGAGTGGATTAGTGTGTAGGCCCACACCGGTTAGTGTGGGACTGGAGTGAGGTATAGGTGCAGAGTGGGCACTGAGGGAGTGGATTAGTGTGTAGGCTCACACCGGTTAGTGTGGGACTGGAGTGAGGTATAGGTGCAGAGTGGGCACTGAGGGAGTGGATTAGTGTGTAGGCCCACACTGGTTAGTGAGGGACTGGAGTGAGGTGTAGGTGCAGAGTGGGCACTGAGGGAATGTTATTAGTGTGTAGGCCCACACTGGTTAGTGAGGGACTGGAGTGAGGTGTAGGTGCAGAGTGGGTACTGAGGGAGTGGATTAGTGTGTAGGCCCACACCGGTTAGTGAGGGACTGGAGTGAGGTGTAGGTGCAGAGTGGGCACTGAGGGAGTGGATTAGTGTGTAGGCCCACACCGGTTAGTGAGGGACTGGAGTGAGGTGTAGGTGCAGAGTGAGCACTGAGGGAGTGGATTAGTGTGTCGGCCCACACCGGTTAGTGAGGGACTGGAGTGAGGTGTAGGTGCAGAGTGAGCACTGAGGGAGTGGATTAGTGTGTAGGCCCACACCAGTTAGTGAGGGACTGGAGTGAGGTGTAGGTGCAGAGTGGGCACTGAGGGAGTGGATTAGTGTGTAGGCCCACACCGGTTAGTGAGGGACTGGAGTGAGGTGTAGGTGCAGAGTGGGCACTGAGGGAGTGGATTAGTGTGTAGGCCCACACCGGTTAATGTGGGACTGGAGTGAGGTGTAGGTGCAGAGTGGGCACTGAGGGAATGTATAAGTGTGTAGGCCCACACCGGTTAGTGTGGGACTGGAGTGAGGTGTAGGTGCAGAGTGAGCACTGAGGGAATGGATTAGTGTGTAGGCCCACACCGGTTAGTGAGGGAGTGGAGTGAGGTGTAGGTGCAGAGTGAGCACTGAGGGAGTGGATTAGTGTGTAGGCCCACACTGGTTAGTGAGCGACTGGAGTGAGGTTTAGGTGCAGAGTGGGCACTGAGGGAGTGGATTAGTGTGTAGGCCCACACCGGTTAGTGAGGGACTGGAGTGAGGTGTAGGTGCAGAGTGGGCACTGAGGGAGTGGATTAGTGTGTAGGCCCACACCGGTTAATGTGGGACTGGAGTGAGGTGTAGGTGCAGAGTGGGCACTGAGGGAATGTATAAGTGTGTAGGCCCACACCGGTTAGTGTGGGACTGGAGTGAGGTGTAGGTGCAGAGTGAGCACTGAGGGAATGGATTAGTGTGTAGGCCCACACCGGTTAGTGAGGGAGTGGAGTGAGGTGTAGGTGCAGAGTGAGCACTGAGGGAGTGGATTAGTGTGTAGGCCCACACTGGTTAGTGAGCGACTGGAGTGAGGTTTAGGTGCAGAGTGGGCACTGAGGGAGTGGATTAGTGTGTAGGCCCACACCTGTTAGTGTGGGACTGGAGTGAGGTGTAGGTGCAGAGTGGGCACTGAGGGAGTGGATTAGTGTGGAGGCCCACACCGGTTAGTGTGGGACTGGAGTGAGGTGTAGGTGCAGAGTGGGCACTGAGGGAGTGGATTAGTGTGTAGGCCCACACTGGTTAGTGTGGGACTGGAGTGAGGTGTAGGTGCAGAGTGGGCACAGAGTGAGTGGATTAGTGTGGAGGCCCACACCAGTTAGTGTGGGACTGGAGTGAGGTGTAGGTGCAGAGTGGGCACTGAGGGAGTGGATTAGTGTGGAGGCCCACACCGGTTAGTGTGGGACTGGAGTGAGGTGTAGGTGCAGAGTGAGCACTGAGGGAGTGGATTAGTGTGTAGGCCCACACCGGTTAGTGAGGGACTGGAGTGATGTGTAGGTGCAGAGTGGGCACTGAGGGAATGGATTAGTGTGTAGGCCCACACCGGTTAGTGAGGGACTGGAGTGAGGTGCAGGTGCAGAGTGGGCACTGAGGGAGTGGATTAGTGTGGAGGCCCACACCGGTTCGTCTGGGACTGGAGTGAGGTGTCGGTGCAGAGTGAGCACTGAGGGAGTGGATTAGTGTGTAGGCCCACACCGGTTAGTGAGGGACTGGAGTGAGGTGTAGGTGCAGAGTGAGCACTGAGGGAGTGGATTAGTGTGTAGGCCCACACCGGTTAGTGAGGGACTGGAGTGAGGTGTAGGTGCAGAGTGGGCACTGAGGGAGTGGATTAGTGTGTAGGCCCACACCGGTTAGTGTGGGACTGGAGTGAGGTGTAGGTGCAGAGTGGGCACTGAGGGAGTGGATTAGTGTGTAGGCCCACACCGGTTAGTGTGGGACTGGAGTGAGGTGTAGGTGCAGAGTGGGCACTGAGGGAGTGGATTAGTGTGTAGGCCCACACCGGTTAGTGAGGGACTGGTGTGAGGTGTAGGTGCAGAGTGGGCACTGAGGGAGTGGATTAGTGTGTAGGCCCACACCGGTTAGTGAGGGACTGGAGTGAGGTGTAGGTGCAGAGTGGGCACTGAGGGAGTGGATTAGTGTGTTGGCCCACACCGGTTAGTGTGGAACTGGAGTGAGGTGTAGGTGCAGAGTGGGCACTGAGGGAGTGGATTAGTGTGTAGGCCCACACCGGTTAGTGAGGGACTGGAGTGAGGTGTAGGTGCAGAGTGGGCACTGAGGGAGTGGATTAGTGTGTAGGCCCACACCGGTTAGTGTGGGACTGGAGTGAGGTGTAGGTGCTGAGTGGGCACTGAGGGAGTGGATTAGTGTGTAGGCCCACACCAGTTAGTTTGGGACTGGAGTGAGGTGTCGGTGCAGAGTGGGCACTGAGGGAGTGGTTTAGTGTGTAGGCCCACACCGGTTCGTGAGTGACTGGAGTGAGGTGTAGGTGCAGAGTGGGCACTGAGGGAATGGATTAGTGTGTAGGCCCACACCGGTTAGTGTGGGACTGGAGTGAGGTGTAGGTGCAGAGTGGGCACTGAGGGAATGGATTAGTGTGTAGGCCCACACCGGTTAGTGTGGGACTGGAGTGAGGTGTAGGTGCAGAGTGGGCACTGAGGGAATGGATTAGTGTGTAGGCCCACACCTGTTAGAGTGGGACTGGAGTGAGGTGTAGGTGCAGAGTGAGCACTGAGTGAGTGGATTAGTGTGTAGGCCCACACCGGTTAGTGTGGGACTGGAGTGAGGTGCAGGTGCAGAGTGGGCACTGAGGGAGTGGATTAGTGTGTAGGCCCACACCGGTTAGTGTGGGACTGGAGTGAGGTGTAGGTGCAGAGTGGGCACTGAGGGAATGGATTAGTGTGTAGGCCCACACCGGTTAGTGTGGGACTGGAGTGAGGTGTAGGTGCAGAGTGGGCACTGAGGGAGTGGATTAGTGTGTAGGCCCACACCGGTTAGTGGGGGACTGGAGTGAGGTGTAGGTGCAGAGTGGGCACTGAGGGAATGGATTAGTGTGTAGGCCCACACCGGTTAGTGTGGGACTGGAGTGAGGTGTAGGTGCAGAGTGAGCACTGAGGGAGTGGATTAGTGTGTTGGCCCACACCGGTTAGTGTGGGACTGGAGTGAGGTGTAGGTGCAGAGTGGGCACTGAGGGAGTGGATTAGTGTGTAGGCCCACACCGGTTAGTGGGGGACTGGAGTGAGGTGTAGGTGCAGAGTGGGCACTGAGGGAGTGGATTAGTGTGTAGGACCACACCGGTTAGTGAGGGACTGGAGTGAGGTGTAGGTGCAGAGTGAGCACTGAGGGAGTGGATTAGTGTGTAGGCCCACACCGGTTAGTGAGGGACTGGAGTGAGGTGTAGGTGCAGAGTGGGCACTGAGGGAATGGATTAGTGTGTAGGCCCACACCGGTTAGTGTGGGACTGGAGTGAGGTGTAGGTGCAGAGTGGGTACTGAGGGAGTGGATTAGTGTGTAGGCCCACACCGGTTAGTGAGGGACTGGAGTGAGGTGTTGGTGCAGAGTGAGCACTGAGGGAATGGATTAGTGTGTAGGCCCACACCGGTTAGTGTGGGACTGGAGTGAGGTGTTGGTGCAGAGTGAGCACTGAGGGAGTGGATTAGTGTGTAGGCCCACACCGGTTAGTGAGGGACTGGAGTGAGGTGTAGGTGCAGAGTGGGCACTGAGGGAGTGGATTAGTGTGTAGGCCCACACCGGTTAGTGTGGGACTGGAGTGAGGTGTAGGTGCAGAGTGAGCACTGAGGGAGTGGATTAGTGTGTAGGCCCACAACGGTTAGTGAGGGACTGGAGTGAGGTGTAGGTGCAGAGTGGGTACTGAGGGAGTGGATTAGTGTGTAGGCCCACACCGGTTAGTGAGGGACTGGAGTGAGGTGTAGGTGCAGAGTGGGCACTGAGGGAGTGGATTAGTGTGTAGGCCCACACCGGTTAGTGTGGGACTGGAGTGAGGTGTAGGTGCAGAGTGGGCACTGAGGGAGTGGATTAGTGTGTAGGCCCACACCGGTTAGTGTGGGACTGGAGTGAGGTGTAGGTGCAGAGTGGGCACTGAGGGAGTGGATTAGTGTGTAGGCCCACACCGGTTAGTGTGGGACTGGAGTGAGGTGTAGGTGCAGAGTGAGCACTGAGGGAGTGGATTAGTGTGTAGGCCCACACCGGTTAGTGAGGGACTGGAGTGAGGTGTAGGTGCAGAGTGGGCACTGAGGGAGTGGATTAGTGTGTAGGCCCACACCGGTTAGTGTGGGACTGGAGTGAGGTGTAGGTGCAGAGTGGGCACTGAGGGAGTGGATTAGTGTGTCGGCCCACACCGGTTAGTGAGGGACTGGAGTGAGGTGTAGGTGCAGAGTGGGCACTGAGGGAGTGGATTAGTGTGTAGGCCCACACCGGTTAGTGAGGGACTGGAGTGAGGTGTAGGTGCAGAGTGAGCACTGAGGGAGTGGATTAGTGTGTAGGCCCACAACGGTTAGTGAGGGACTGGAGTGAGGTGTAGGTGCAGAGTGGGCACTGAGGGAGTGGATTAGTGTGTAGGCCCACACCGGTTAGTGAGGGACTGGAGTGAGGTGTAGGTGCAGAGTGAGCACTGAGTGAGTGGATTAGTGTGTAGGCCCACACCGGTTAGTGTGGGACTGGAGTGAGGTGTAGATGCAGAGTGGGCACTGAGGGAGTGGATTAGTGTGTAGGCCCACACCGGTTAGTGTGGGACTGGAGTGAGGTGTAGGTGCAGAGTGGGCACTGAGGGAGTGGATTAGTGTGTAGGCCCACACCAGTTAGTGAGGGACTGGGGTGAGGTGTAGGTGCAGAGTGAGCACTGAGGGAATGGATTAGTGTGTAGGCCCACACCGGTTAGTGAGGGACTGGAGTGAGGTGTAGGTGCAGAGTGAGCACTGAGGGAATGGATTAGTGTGTAGGCCCACACCGGTTAGTGAGGGACTGGAGTGAGGTGTAGGTGCAGAGTGAGCACTGAGGGAGTGGATTAGTGTGTAGGTCCACACCGGTTAGTGTGGGACTGGAGTGAGGTGTAGGTGCAGAGTGGGCACTGAGGGAATGGATTAGTGTGTAGGCCCACACCGGTTAGTGTGGGACTGGAGTGAGGTGTAGGTGCAGAGTGAGCACTGAGGGAGTGGATTAGTGTGTAGGCCCACACCGGTTAGTGAGGGACTGGAGTGAGGTGTAGGTGCAGAGTGGGCACTGAGGGAATGGATTAGTGTGTAGGCCCACACCGGTTAGTGAGGGACTGGAGTGAGGTGCAGGTGCAGAGTGGGCACTGAGGGAGTGGATTAGTGTGTAGGCCCACACTGGTTAGTGAGGGACTGGAGTGAGGTGTAGGTGCAGAGTGAGCACTGAGGGAATGGATTAGTGTGTAGGCCCACACCGGTTAGTGTGGGACTGGAGTGAGGTGTAGGTGTAGAGTGGGCACTGAGGGAGTGGATTAGTGTGTAGGCCCACACCGGTTAGTGAGGGACTGGAGTGAGGTGTAGGTGCAGAGTGGGCACTGAGGGAATGGATTAGTGTGTAGGCCCACACCGGTTAGTGTGGGACTGGAGTGAGGTGTAGGTGCAGAGTGAGCACTGAGGGAATGGATTAGTGTGTAGGCCCACACCGGTTAGTGTGGGACTGGAGTGAGGTGTAGGTGTAGAGTGGGCACTGAGGGAGTGGATTAGTGTGTAGGCCCACACCGGTTAGTGTGGGACTGGAGTGAGGTGTAGGTGCAGAGTGAGCACTGAGGGAATTGATTAGTGTGTAGGCCACACCTGTTCGTGTGGGACTGGAGTGAGGTGTAGGTGCAGAGTGGGCACTGAGGGAGTGGATTAGTGTGTCGGCCCACACCGGTTAGTGTGGGACTGGAGTGAGGTGTAGGTACAGAGTGAGCACTGAGGGAATGGATTAGTGTGTAGGCACACACCGGTTAGTGAGGGACTGGAGTGAGGTGTAGGTGCAGAGTGGGCACTGAGGGAGTGGATTAGTGTGTAGGCCCACACCGGTTAGTGTGGGACTGGAGTGAGGTGTAGGTGCAGAGTGGGCACTGAGTGAGTGGATTAGTGTGTAGGCCCACACCGGATAGTGTGGGACTGGAGTGAGGTGTAGGTGCAGAGTGGGCACTGAGGGGGTGGATTAGTGTGTAGGCCCACACCGGTTAGTCAGGGACTGGAGTGAGGTGTAGGTGCAGAGTGAGCACTGAGGGAGTGGATTAGTGTGTAGGCCCACACCGGTTAGTGTGGGACTGGAGTGAGGTGTAGGTGCAGAGTGGGCACTGAGGGAGTGGATTAGTGTGTAGGCCCACACCGGTTAGTGAGGGACTGGAGTGAGGTGTAGGTGCAGAGTGGGCACTGAGGGAGTGGATTAGTGTGTAGGCCCACATCGGTTAGTGTGGGACTGGAGTGAGGTGCAGGTGCAGAGTGAGCACTGAGGGAGTGGATTAGTGTGTAGGCCCACACGGGTTAGTGAGGGACTGGAGTGAGGTGTAGGTGCAGAGTGGGCACTGAGGGAATGGATTAGTGTGTCGGCCCACACCGGTTAGTGAGGGACTGGAGTGAGGTGTAGGTGCGGAGTGGGCACTGTGGGAATGGATTAGTGTGTAGGCCCACACCGGTTAGTGTGGGACTGGAGTGAGGTGTAGGTGCAGAGTGAGCACTGAGGGAATGGATTAGTGAGTAGGTCCAAACCGGTTAGTGAGGGACTGGAGTGAGGTGTAGGTGCAGAGTGGGCACTGAGGGAATGGATTAGTATGTAGGCACACACCGGTTGGAGAGGGACTGGAGTGAGGTGTAGGTGCAGAGTGGGCACTGAGGGAGTGGATTAGTGTGTAGGCCCACACCGGTGAGTGAGGGACTGGAGTGAGGTGTAGGTGCAGAGTGGGCACTGAGGGAATGGATTAGTGTGTAGGCCCACACCGGTTAGTGTGGGACTGGAGTGAGGTGTAGGTGCAGAGTGAGCACTGAGGGAGTGGATTAGTGTGTAGGCCCACACCGGTTAGTGAGGGACTGGAGTGAGGTGTAGATGCAGAGTGGGCACTGAGGGAGTGGATTAGTGTGTAGGCCCACACCGGTTAGTGAGGGACTGGAGTGAGGTGTAGGTGCAGAGTGGGCACTGAGGGAGTGGATGAGTGTGTAGGCCCACACCGGTTAGTGTGGGACTGGAGTGAGGTGTAGGTGCAGAGTGGGCACTGAGGGAGTGGATTAGTGTGTAGGCCCACACCGGTTAGTGAGGGATTGGTGTGAGGTGTAGGTGCAGAGTGAGCACTGAGGGAATGGATTAGTGAGTAGGTCCAAACCGGTTAGTGAGGGACTGGAGTGAGGTGTAGGTGCAGAGTGGGCACTGAGTGAATGGATTAGTGTGTAGGCCCACACCGGTTAGTGTGGGACAGAAGTGAGGTGTAGGTGCAGAGTGGGCACTGAGGGAGTGGATTAGTGTGTAGGCCCACACCGGTTAGTGAGGGACTGGAGTGAGGTGTAGGTGCAGAGTGAGCACTGAGGGAATGGATTAGTGTGTAGGCCCACACCGGTTAGTGAGGGACTGGAGTGAGGGGTAGGTGCAGAGTGAGCACTGAGGGAATGGATTAGTGTGTAGGCCCACACCGGTTACTGAGGGACTGGAGTGAGGTGTAGGTGCAGAGTGGGCACTGAGGGAGTGTATTAATGTGTAGGCCCACAGCGGTTAGTGAGGGACTGGAGTGAGGTGTAGGTTCAGAGTGGGCACTGAGGGAATGGATTAGTGTGTAGGCCCACACCGGTTAGTGAGGGACTGGTGTGAGGTGTAGGTGCAGAGTGGGCACTGAGGGAGTGGATTAGTGTGTAGGCCCACACCGGTTAGTGAGGGACTGGAGTGAGGTGTAGGTGCAGAGTGGGCACTGAGGGAATGGATTAGTGTGTAGGCCCACACCGGTTAGTGAGGGACTGGAGTGAGGTGTAGGTGCAGAGTGAGCACTGAGGGAGTGGATTAGTGTGTAGGCCCACACCGGTTAGTGAGGGACTGGAGTGGGGTGCAGGTGCAGAGTGGGCACTGAGAGAGTGGATTAGTGTGTAGGACCACACCGGTTAGTGAGGGACTGGAGTGAGGTGTAGGTGCAGAGTGGGCACTGAGGGAATGGATTAGTGTGTAGGCCCACACCGGTTAGTGTGGGACAGGAGTGAGGTGTAGGTGCAGAGTGGGCACTGAGGGAGTGGATTAGTGTGTAGGCCCACACCAGTTAGTGTGGGACTGGAGTGAGGTGTAGGTGCAGAGTGGGCACTGAGGGAATGGATTAGTGTGTAGGCCCACACCGGTTAGTGAGGGACTGGAGTGAGGTGTAGGTGCAGAGTGAGCACTGAGGGAGTGGATTACTGTGTAGGCCCACGCCGGTTAGTGAGGGACTGGAGTGAGGTGTAGGTGCAGAGTGGGCACTGAGGGAGTGGATTAGTGTGTAGGCCCACACCGGTTAGTGAGGGACTGGAGTGAGGTGTAGGTGCAGAGTGGGTACTGAGGGAGTGGATTAGTGTGTAGGCCCACACCGGTTAGTGAGGGACTGGAGTGAGGTGTAGGTGCAGAGTGGGTACTGAGGGAGCGGATTAGTGTGTAGGCCCACACCGGTTAGTGAGGGACTGGAGTGAGGCGTAGGTGCAGAGTGGGCACTGAGGGAGTGGATTAGTGTGTAGGCCCACACCGGTTAGTGAGGGACTGGAGTGAGGTGTAGGTGCAGAGTGGGCACTGAGGGAGTGGATTAGTGTGTAGGCCCACACCAGTTAGTGAGGGACTGGAGTGAGGTGTCGGTGCAGAGTGGGCACTGAGGGAATGGATTAGTGTGTAGGCCCACACCGGTTAGTGAGAGACTGGAGTGAGGTGTAGGTGCAGAGTGGGCACTGAGGGACTGGATTAGTGTGTAGGCCCACTCCAGTTAGTGAGGGACTGGATTGAGGTGTAGGTGCAGAGTGGGCACTGAGGGAGTGGATTAGTGTGTAGGCCCACACGGGTTAGTGTGGGACTGGAGTGAGGTGTAGGTGCAGAGTGGGCACTGAGGGAGTGGATTAGTGTGTAGGCCCACACCGGTTAGTGTGGGACTGGAGTGAGGTGTAGGTGCTGAGTGGGCACTGAGGGAGTGGATTAGTGTGTAGGCCCACACCAGTTAGTTTGGGACTGGAGTGAGGTGTCGGTGCAGAGTGGGCACTGAGGGAGTGGTTTAGTGTGTAGGCCCACACCGGTTCGTGAGTGACTGGAGTGAGGTGTAGGTGCAGAGTGGGCACTGAGGGAATGGATTAGTGTGTAGGCCCACACCGGTTAGTGTGGGACTGGAGTGAGGTGTAGGTGCAGAGTGGGCACTGAGGGAATGGATTAGTGTGTAGGCCCACACCGGTTAGTGTGGGACTGGAGTGAGGTGTTGGTGCAGAGTGGGCACTGAGGGAATGGATTAGTGTGTAGGCCCACACCTGTTAGAGTGGGACTGGAGTGAGGTGTAGGTGCAGAGTGAGCACTGAGTGAGTGGATTAGTGTGTAGGCCCACACCGGTTAGTGTGGGACTGGAGTGAGGTGCAGGTGCAGAGTGGGCACTGAGGGAGTGGATTAGTGTGTAGGCCCACACCGGTTAGTGTGGGACTGGAGTGAGGTGTAGGTGCAGAGTGGGCACTGAGGGAATGGATTAGTGTGTAGGCCCACACCGGTTAGTGAGGGACTGGAGTGAGGTGTAGGTGCAGAGTGGGCACTGAGGGAATGGATTAGTGTGTAGGCCCACACCGGTTAGTGAGGGACTGGAGTGAGGTGTAGGTGCAGAGTGGGCACTGAGGGAGTGGATTAGTGTGTAGGCCCACACTGGTTAGTGTGGGACTGGAGTGAGGTGTAGGTGCAGAGTGAGCACTGAGGGAATGGATTAGTGTGTAGGCCCACACCGGTTAGTGTGGGAATGGAGTGAGGTGTAGGTGTAGAGTGGGCACTGAGGGAGTGGATTAGTGTGTAGGCCCACACCGGTTAGTGTGGGACTGGAGTGAGGTGTAGGTGCAGAGTGAGCACTGAGGGAATTGATTAGTGTGTAGGCCACACCGGTTCGTGTGGGACTGGAGTGAGGTGTAGGTGCAGAGTGGGCACTGAGGGAGTGGATTAGTGTGTCGGCCCACACCGGTTAGTGTGGGACTGGAGTGAGGTGTAGGTGCAGAGTGAGCACTGAGGGAATGGATTAGTGTGTAGGCACACACCGGTTAGTGAGGGACTGGAGTGAGGTGTAGGTGCAGAGTGGGCACTGAGGGAGTGGATTAGTGTGTAGGCCCACACCGGTTAGTGTGGGACTGGAGTGAGGTGTAGGTGCAGAGTGGGCACTGAGTGAGTGGATTAGTGTGTAGGCCCACACCGGATAGTGTGGGACTGGAGTGAGGTGTAGGTGCAGAGTGGGCACTGAGGGGGTGGATTAGTGTGTAGGCCCACACCGGTTAGTCAGGGACTGGAGTGAGGTGTAGGTGCAGAGTGAGCACTGAGGGAGTGGATTAGTGTGTAGGCCCACACCGGTTAGTGTGGGACTGGAGTGAGGTGTAGGTGCAGAGTGGGCACTGAGGGAGTGGATTAGTGTGTAGGCCCACACCGGTTAGTGAGGGACTGGAGTGAGGTGTAGGTGCAGAGTGGGCACTGAGGGAATGGATTAGTGTGTAGGCCCACACCGGTTAGTGAGGGACTGGAGTGAGGTGTAGGTGCAGAGTGGGCACTGAGGGAATGGATTAGTGTGCAGGCCCACACCGGTTAGTGTGGGACTGGAGTGAGGTGCAGGTGCAGAGTGGGCACTGAGGGAATGGATTAGTGTGTAGGCCCACACTGGTTAGTGAGGGACTGGAGTGAGGTGTAGGTGCAGAGTGAGCACTGAGGGAGTGGATTAGTGTGTAGGCCCACACCGGTTAGTGTGGGACTGGAGTGAGGTGTAGGTGCAGAGTGGGCACTGAGAGAGTGGATTAGTGTGTAGGCCCACACCGGTTAGTGAGGGACTGGAGTGAGGTGTAGGTGCAGAGTGGGCACTGAGAGAGTGGATTAGTGTATAGGCCCACACCGGTTAGTGAGGGACTGGAGTGAGGTGTAGGTGCAGAGTGGGCACTGAGGGAGTGGATTAGTGTGTAGGCCCACACCGGTTAGTGAGGGACTGGAGTGAGATGTAGGTGCAGAGTGGGCACTGAGAGAGTGGATTAGTGTATAGGCCCACACCGGTTAGTGAGGGACTGGAGTGAGGTGTAGGTGCAGAGTGGGCACTAAGGAGTGGATTAGTGTGTCGGCCCACACAGGTTATTGAGGGACTGGAGTGAGGTGTAGGTGCGGAGTGGGCACTGAGGGAGTGGATTAGTGTGTAGGCCCACACCGGTTAGTGTGGGACTGGAGTGAGGTGTAGGTGCAGAGTGGGCACTGAGAGAGTGGATTAGTGTATAGGCCCACACCGGTTAGTGAGGGACTGGAGTGAGTTGTAGGTGCAGAGTGGGAACTGAGGGAGTGGATTAGTGTGTAGGCCCACACCGGTTAGTGTGGGACTGGAGTGAGGTGTAGGTGCAGAGTGGGCACTGCGGGAGTGGATTAGTGTGTAGGCCCACACCGGTTAGTGAGGGACTGGAGTGAGGTGTAGGTGCAGAGTGGGCACTGAGGGAGTGGATTAGTGTGTAAGCCCACACCGGTTAGTGTGGGACTGGAGTGAGTTGTCGGTGCAGAGTGGGCACTGAGGGAGTGGATTAGTGTGTAGGCCCACACCGGTTAGTGAGGGACTGGAGTGAGGTGTAGGTGCAGAGTGGGCACTGAGGGAGTGGATTAGTGTGTAGGCCCACACCGGTTAGTGTGGGACTGGAGTGAGGTGTAGGTGCAGAGTGGGCACTGAGGGAGTGGCTTAGTGTGTAGGCCCACACCGGTTAGTGAGGGACTGGAGTGAGGTGTAGGTGCAGAGTGGGTACTGAGAAAGTGGATTAGTGTGTAGGCCCACACCGGTTAGTGTGGGACTGGAGTGAGGTGTAGGTGCAGAGTGAGCACTGAGGGAGTGGATTAGTGTGTAGGCCCACACCGGTTAGTGTGGGACTGGAGTGAGGTGTAGGTGCAGAGTGGGCACTGAGGGAGTGGATTAGTGTGTAGGCCCACACCGGTTAGTGTGGGAATGGAGTGAGGTGTAGGTGCAGAGTGGGAACTGAGGGAGTGGATTAGTGTGTAGGCCCACACCGGTTAGTGTGGGACTGGAGTGAGGTGTAGGTGCAGAGTGGGCACTGAGGGAGTGGATTAGTGTGTAGGCCCACACTGGTTAGTGAGGGACTGGAGTGAGGTGTAGGTGCAGAGTGGGCACTGAGGCAATGGATTAGTGTGTAGGCCCACACCGGTTACTGTGGGACTGGAGTGAGGTGTAGGTGCAAAGTGAGCACTGAGGGAATGAATTAGTGTGTAGGCCCACACCGGTTAGTGAGGGACTGGAGTGAGGTGTAGGTGCAGAGTGAGCACTGAGGGAGTGGATTAGTGTGTAGGCCCACACCGGTTAGTGTGGGACTGGAGAGAGGAGTAGGTGCAGAGTGGGCACTGAGGGAGTGGTTTAGTGTGTAGGCCCACACCGGTTAGTGAGGGACTGGAGTGAGGTGCAGGTGCAGAGTGGGCACTGAGGGAGTGGATTAGTGTGTAGGCCCACACCGGTTAGTGTGGGACTGGAGTGAGGTGTAGGTGCAGAGTGGGCACTGAGGGAGTGGATAAGTGTGTAGGCCCACACCAGTTACTGTGGGACTGGAGTGAGGTGTAGGTGCAGAGTGAGCACTGAGGGAATGGATTAGTGTGTAGGCCCACACCGGTAAGTGAGGGACTGGAGTGAGGTGTAGGTGCAGAGTGAGCACTGAGGGAATGGATTAGTGTGTAGGCCCACACCGGTTAGTGAGGGACTGGAGTGAGGTGTAGGTGCAGAGTGGGTACTGAGGGAATGGATTGGTGTGTAGGCCCACACCGGTTAGTGTGGGACTGGAGTGAGGTGTAGGTGCAGAGTGAGCACTGAGGGAGTGGATTAGTGTGTAGGCCCACACCGGTTAGTGAGGGACTGGAGTGAGGTGTAGGTGCAGAGTGAGCACTGAGGGAGTGGATTAGGGTGTAGGCCCACACCGGTTAGTGAGGGACTGGAGTGAGGTGTAGGTGCAGAGTGAGCACTGAGGGAGTGGATTAGTGTGTAGGCCCACACCGGTTAGTGAGGGACTGGAGTGAGGTGTAGGTGCAGAGTGGGCACTGAGGGAGTGGATTAGTGTGTAGGCCCACACCGGTTAGTGAGGGACTGGAGTGAGGTGTAGGTGCAGAGTGAGCACTGAGGGAATGGATCACTGTGTAGGCCCACACCGGTTAGTGAGGGACTGGAGTGAGGTGTAGGTGCAGAGTGGGCACTGAGGGAATGGATTAGTGTGTAGGCCCACACCGGTCAGTGAGGGACTGGAGTGAGGTGTAGGTGCAGAGTGGGCACTGAGGGAGTGGATTAGTGTGTAGGCCCACACCGGTTAGTGTGGGACTGGAGTGAGGTGTAGGTGCAGAGTGAGCACTGAGGGAGTGGATTAGTATGTAGGCCCACACCGGTTAGTGAGGGACTGGAGTGAGGTGTAGGTGCAGAGTGGGCACTGAGGGAGTGGATTAGTGTGTAGGCCCACACCGGTTAGTGAGGGACTGGAGTGAGGTGTAGGTGCAGAGTGGGCACTGAGGGAGTAGATTAGTGTGTAGGCCCACACCGGTTAGTGAGGGACTGGAGTGAGGTGTAGGTGCAGAGTGGGCACTGAGGGAATGGATTAGTGTGTAGGCCCACACCGGTTAGGAAGGGACTGGAGTGAGGTGTAGGTGCAGAGTGGGCACTGAGGGAGTAGATTAGTGTGTAGGCCCACACCGGTTAGTGAGGGACTGGAGTGAGGTGTAGGTGCAGAGTGGGCACTGAGGGAATGGATTAGTGTGTAGGCCCACACCGGTTAGTGTGGGACTGGAGTGAGGTGTAGGTGCAGAGTGGGCACTGAGGGAATGGATTAGTGTGTAGGCCCACACCGGTTAGTGAGGGACTGGGGTGAGGTGTAGGTGCAGAGTGGGCACTGAGGGAGTGGATTAGTGTGTAGGCCCACACCGGTTAGTGTGGGACTGGAGTGAGGTGTAGGTGCAGAGTGGGTACTGAGGGAGTGGATTAGTGTGTAGGCCCACACCGGTTAGTGAGGGACTGGAGTGAGGTGTAGGTGCAGAGTGGGCACTGAGGGAATGGATTAGTGTGTAGGCCCACACCGGTTAGTGTGGGACTGGAGTGAGGTGTTGGTGCAGAGTGGGCACTGAGGGAGTGGATTAGTGTGTAGGCCCACACCGGTTAGTGTGGGACTGGAGTGAGGTATAGGTGCAGAGTGGGCACTGAGGGAGTGGATTAGTGTGTAGGCTCACACCGGTTAGTGTGGGACTGGAGTGAGGTATAGGTGCAGAGTGGGCACTGAGGGAGTGGATTAGTGTGTAGGCCCACACTGGTTAGTGAGGGACTGGAGTGAGGTGTAGGTGCAGAGTGGGCACTGAGGGAATGTTATTAGTGTGTAGGCCCACACTGGTTAGTGAGGGACTGGAGTGAGATGTAGGTGCAGAGTGGGTACTGAGGGAGTGGATTAGTGTGTAGGCCCACACCGGTTAGTGAGGGACTGGAGTGAGGTGTAGGTGCAGAGTGGGCACTGAGGGAGTGGATTAGTGTGTAGGCCCACACCGGTTAGTGAGGGACTGGAGTGAGGTGTAGGTGCAGAGTGAGCACTGAGGGAGTGGATTAGTGTGTAGGCCCACACCGGTTAGTGAGGGACTGGAGTGAGGTGTAGGTGCAGAGTGAGCACTGAGGGAGTGGATTAGTGTGTAGGCCCACACCAGTTAGTGAGGGACTGGAGTGAGGTGTAGGTGCAGAGTGGGCACTGAGGGAGTGGATTAGTGTGTAGGCCCACACCGGTTAGTGAGGGACTGGAGTGAGGTGTAGGTGCAGAGTGGGCACTGAGGGAGTGGATTAGTGTGTAGGCCCACACCGGTTAGTGAGGGACTGGAGTGAGGTGTAGGTGCAGAGTGGGCACTGAGGGAGTGGATTAGTGTGTAGGCCCACACCGGTTAATGTGGGACTGGAGTGAGGTGTAGGTGCAGAGTGGGCACTGAGGGAATGTATAAGTGTGTAGGCCCACACCGGTTAGTGTGGGACTGGAGTGAGGTGTAGGTGCAGAGTGAGCACTGAGGGAATGGATTAGTGTGTAGGCCCACACCGGTTAGTGAGGGAGTGGAGTGAGGTGTAGGTGCAGAGTGAGCACTGAGGGAGTGGATTAGTGTGTAGGCCCACACTGGTTAGTGAGCGACTGGAGTGAGGTTTAGGTGCAGAGTGGGCACTGAGGGAGTGGATTAGTGTGTAGGCCCACACCGGTTAGCGTGGGACTGGAGTGAGTTGTAGGTGCAGAGTGGGCACTGAGGGAGTGGATTAGTGTGTAGGCCCACACCTGTTAGTGTGGGACTGGAGTGAGGTGTAGGTGCAGAGTGGGCACTGAGGGAGTGGATTAGTGTGGAGGCCCACACCGGTTAGTGTGGGACTGGAGTGAGGTGTAGGTGCAGAGTGGGCACTGAGGGAGTGGATTAGTGTGTAGGCCCACACGGGTTAGTGTGGGACTGGAGTGAGGTGTCGGTGCAGAGTGGGCACTGAGGGAGTGGATTAGTGTGTAGGCCCACACCGGTTAGTGTGGGACTGGAGTGAGGTGTAGGTGCAGAGTGGGCACTGAGGGAATTGATTAGTGTGTAGGCCACACTGGTTAGTGTGGGACTGGAGTGAGGTGTCGGTGCAGAGTGGGCACTGAGGGAGTGGATTAGTGTGTAGGCCCACACCGGTTAGTGTGGGACTGGAGTGAGGTGTAGGTGCAGAGTGAGCACTGAGGGAATGGATTAGTGTGTAGGCCCACACCGGTTAGTGTGGGACTGGAGTGAGGTGTAGGTGCAGAGTGGGCACTGAGGGAGTGGATTAGTGTGTCGGCCCACACCGGTTAGTGTGGGACTGGAGTGAGGTGTAGGTGCAGAGTGAGCACTGAGGGAATGGATTAGTGTGCAGGCACACACCGGTTAGTGAGGGACTGGAGTGAGGTGTAGGTGCAGAGTGGGCACTGAGGGAGTGGATTAGTGTGTAGGCCCACACCGGTTAGTGTGGGACTGGAGTGAGGTGTAGGTGCAGAGTGGGCACTGAGTGAGTGGATTAGTGTGTAGGCCCACACCGGATAGTGTGGGACTGGAGTGAGGTGTCGGTGCAGAGTGGGCACTGAGGGAGTGGATTAGTGTGTAGGCCCACACCGGTTAGTGAGGGACTGGAGTGAGGTGTAGGTGCAGAGTGGGCACTGAGGGAGTGGATTAGTGTGTAGGCCCACACCGGTTAGTGAGGGACTGGAGTGAGGTGTAGGTGCAGAGTGGGCACTGAGGGAGTGGATTAGTGTGTAGGCCCACACCGGTTAATGTGGGACTGGAGTGAGGTGTAGGTGCAGAGTGGGCACTGAGGGAATGTATAAGTGTGTAGGCCCACACCGGTTAGTGTGGGACTGGAGTGAGGTGTAGGTGCAGAGTGAGCACTGAGGGAATGGATTAGTGTGTAGGCCCACACCGGTTAGTGAGGGAGTGGAGTGAGGTGTAGGTGCAGAGTGAGCACTGAGGGAGTGGATTAGTGTGTAGGCCCACACTGGATAGTGAGCGACTGGAGTGAGGTTTAGGTGCAGAGTGGGCACTGAGGGAGTGGATTAGTGTGTAGGCCCACACCGGTTAGCGTGGGACTGGAGTGAGTTGTAGGTGAAGAGTGGGCACTGAGGGAGTGGATTAGTGTGTAGGCCCACACCGGTTAGCGTGGGACTGGAGTGAGTTGTAGGTGCAGAGTGGGCACTGAGGGAGTGGATTAGTGTGTAGGCCCACACCTGTTAGTGTGGGACTGGAGTGAGGTGTAGGTGCAGAGTGGGCACTGAGGGAGTGGATTAGTGTGGAGGCCCACACCGGTTAGTGTGGGACTGGAGTGAGGTGTAGGTGCAGAGTGGGCACTGAGGGAGTGGATTAGTGTGTAGGCCCACACTGGTTAGTGTGGGACTGGAGTGAGGTGTCGGTGCAGAGTGGGCACTGAGGGAGTGGATTAGTGTGTAGGCCCACACCGGTTAGTGTGGGACTGGAGTGAGGTGTAGGTGCAGAGTGAGCACTGAGGGAGTGGATTAGTGTGTAGGCCCACACCAGTTAGTGAGGGACTGGAGTGAGGTGTAGGTGCAGAGTGGGCACTGAGGGAGTGGATTAGTGTGTAGGCCCACACCGGTTAGTGAGGGACTGGAGTGAGGTGTAGGTGCAGAGTGGGCACTGAGGGAGTGGATTAGTGTGTAGGCCCACACCGGTTAGTGAGGGACTGGAGTGAGGTGTAGGTGCAGAGTGGGCACTGAGGGAGTGGATTAGTGTGTAGGCCCACACCGGTTAGTGAGGGAATGGAGTGAGGTGTAGGTGCAGAGTGAGCACTGAGGGAATGGATTAGTGTGTAGGCCCACACCGGTTAATGTGGGACTGGAGTGAGGTGTAGGTGCAGAGTGGGCACTGAGGGAATGTATAAGTGTGTAGGCCCACACCGGTTAGTGTGGGACTGTTGTGAGGTGTAGGTGCAGAGTGAGCACTGAGGGAATGGATTAGTGTGTAGGCCCACACCGGTTAGTGAGGGAGTGGAGTGAGGTGTAGGTGCAGAGTGAGCACTGAGGGAGTGGATTAGTGTGTAGGCCCACACTGGTTAGTGAGCGACTGGAGTGAGGTTTAGGTGCAGAGTGGGCACTGAGGGAGTGGATTAGTGTGTAGGCCCACACCGGTTAGCGTGGGACTGGAGTGAGTTGTAGGTGCAGAGTGGGCACTGAGGGAGTGGATTAGTGTGTAGGCCCACACCTGTTAGTGTGGGACTGGAGTGAGGTGTAGGTGCAGAGTGGGCACTGAGGGAGTGGATTAGTGTGGAGGCCCACACCGGTTAGTGTGGGACTGGAGTGAGGTGTAGGTGCAGAGTGGGCACTGAGGGAGTGGATTAGTGTGTAGGCCCACACTGGTTAGTGTGGGACTGGAGTGAGGTGTCGGTGCAGAGTGGGCACTGAGGGAGTGGATTAGTGTGTAGGCCCACACCGGTTAGTGTGGGACTGGAGTGAGGTGTAGGTGCAGAGTGGGCACTGAGGGAATTGATTAGTGTGTAGGCCACACTGGTTAGTGTGGGACTGGAGTGAGGTGTCGGTGCAGAGTGGGCACTGAGGGAGTGGATTAGTGTGTAGGCCCACACCGGTTAGTGTGGGACTGGAGTGAGGTGTAGGTACAGAGTGAGCACTGAGGGAATGGATTAGTGTGTAGGCCCACACCGGTTAGTGTGGGACTGGAGTGAGGTGTAGGTGCAGAGTGGGCACTGAGGGAGTGGATTAGTGTGTCGGCCCACACCGGTTAGTGTGGGACTGGAGTGAGGTGTAGGTGCAGAGTGAGCACTGAGGGAATGGATTAGTGTGCAGGCACACACCGGTTAGTGAGGGACTGGAGTGAGGTGTAGGTGCAGAGTGGGCACTGAGGGAGTGGATTAGTGTGTAGGCCCACACCGGTTAGTGTGGGACTGGAGTGAGGTGTAGGTGCAGAGTGGGCACTGAGTGAGTGGATTAGTGTGTAGGCCCACACCGGATAGTGTGGGACTGGAGTGAGGTGTAGGTGCAGAGTGGGCACTGAGGGGGTGGATTAGTGTGTAGGCCCACACCGGTTAGTCAGGGACTGGAGTGAGGTGTAGGTGTAGAGTGAGCACTGAGGGAGTGGATTAGTGTGTAGGCCCACATCGGTTAGTGTGGGACTGGAGTGAGGTGTAGGTGCCGAGTGGGCACTGAGGGAGTGGATTAGTGTGTAGGCCCACACCGGTTAGTGAGGGACTGGAGTGAGGTGTAGGTGCAGAGTGGGCACTGAGGGAATGGATTAGTGTGTAGGCCCACACCGGTTAGTGAGGGACTGGAGTGAGGTGTAGGTGCAGAGTGGGCACTGAGGGAATGGATTAGTGTGCAGGCCCACACCGGTTAGTGTGGGACTGGAGTGAGGTGCAGGTGCAGAGTGGGCACTGAGGGAATGGATTAGTGTATAGGCCCACACTGGTTAGTGAGGGACTGGAGAGAGGTGTAGGTGCAGAGTGAGCACTGAGGGAGTGGATTAGTGTGTAGGCCCACACCGGTTAGTGTGGGACTGGAGTGAGGTGTAGGTGCAGAGTGGGCACTGAGAGAGTGGATTAGTGTGTAGGCCCACACCGGTTAGTGAGGGACTGGAGTGAGGTGTAGGTGCAGAGTGGGCACAGAGAGAGTGGATTAGTGTATAGGCCCACACCGGTTAGTGAGGGACTGGAGTGAGGTGTAGGTGCAGAGTGGGCACTGAGGGAGTGGATTAGTGTGTAGGCCCACACCGGTTAGTGAGGGACTGGAGTGAGATGTAGGTGCAGAGTGGGCACTGAGAGAGTGGATTAGTGTATAGGCCCACACCGGTTAGTGAGGGACTGGAGTGAGGAGTAGGTGCAGAGTGGGCACTAAGGAGTGGATTAGTGTGTCGGCCCACACAGGTTATTGAGGGACTGGAGTGAGGTGTAGGTGCAGAGTGGGCACTGAGGGAGTGGATTAGTGTGTAGGCCCACACCGGTTAGTGTGGGACTGGAGTGAGGTGTAGGTGCAGAGTGGGCACTGAGAGAGTGGATTAGTGTATAGGCCCACACCGGTTAGTGAGGGACTGGAGTGAGTTGTAGGTGCAGAGTGGGAACTGAGGGAGTGGATTAGTGTGTAGGCCCACACCGGTTAGTGTGGGACTGGAGTGAGGTGTAGGTGCAGAGTGGGCACTGCGGGAGTGGATTAATGTGTAGGCCCACACCGGTTAGTGAGGGACTGGAGTGAGGTGTAGGTGCAGAGTGGGCACTGAGGGAGTGGATTAGTGTGTAAGCCCACACCGGTTAGTGTGGGACTGGAGTGAGTTGTCGGTGCAGAGTGGGCACTGAGGGAGTGGATTAGTGTGTAGGCCCACACCGGTTAGTGAGGGACTGGAGTGAGGTGTAGGTGCAGAGTGGGCACTGAGGGAGTGGATTAGTGTGTAGGCCCACACCGGTTAGTGTGGGACTGGAGTGAGGTGTAGGTGCAGAGTGGGCACTGAGGGAGTGGCTTAGTGTGTAGGCCCACACCGGTTAGTGAGGGACTGGAGTGAGGTGTAGGTGCAGAGTGGGTACTGAGAAAGTGGATTAGTGTGTAGGCCCACACCGGTTAGTGTGGGACTGGAGTGAGGTGTAGGTGCAGAGTGAGCACTGAGGGAGTGGATTAGTGTGTAGGCCCACACCAGTTAGTGAGGGACTGGAGTGAGGTGTAGGTGCAGAGTGGTCACTGAGGGAGTGGATTAGTGTGTAGGCCCACACCGGTTAGTATGGGACTGGAGTGAGGTGTAGGTGCAGAGTGGGCACTGAGGGAGTGGATTAGTGTGTAGGCCCACACCGGTTAGTGTGGGAATGGAGTGAGGTGTAGGTGCACAGTGGGAACTGAGGGAGTGGATTAATGTGTAGGCCCACACCGGTTAGTGTGGGACTGGAGTGAGGTGTAGGTGCAGAGTGGGCACTGAGGGAGTGGATTCGTGTGTAGGCCCACACTGGTTAGTGAGGGACTGGAGTGAGGTGTAGGTGCAGAGTGGGCACTGAGGCAATGGATTAGTGTGTAGGCCCACACCGGTTACTGTGGGACTGGAGTGAGGTGTAGGTGCAAAGTGAGCACTGAGGGAATGAATTAGTGTGTAGGCCCACACCGGTTAGTGAGGGACTGGAGTGAGGTGTAGGTGCAGAGTGAGCACTGAGGGAGTGGATTAGTGTGTAGGCCCACACCGGTTAGTGTGGGACTGGAGAGAGGTGTAGGTGCAGAGTGGGGACTGAGGGAGTGGATTAGTGTGCAGGCCCACACCGGTTAGTGTGGGACTGGAGTGAGGTGTAGGTGCAGAGTGGGCACTGAGGGAGTGGATTAGTGTGCAGGCCCACACCGGTTAGTGTGGGACTGGAGTGAGGTGTAGGTGCAGAGTATGCACTGAGGGAATTGATTAGTGTGTAGGCCCACACCGGTTAGTGAGGGACTGGAGTGAGGTGTAGGTGCAGAGTGGGCACTGAGGGAGTGGATTAGTGTGTAGGCCCACACCGGTTAGTGAGGGACTGGAGTGAGGTGTAGGTGCAGATTGGCACTGAGGGAGTGGATTAGTGTGTAGGCCCACACCGGTTAGTGAGGGACTGGAGTGAGGTGTAGGTGCAGAGTGGGCACTGAGGGAGTGGATTAGTGTGTAGGCCCACACTGGTTAGTGAGGGACTGGAGTGAGGTGTAGGTGCAGAGTGAGCACTGAGGGAATGGATTAGTGTGTAGGCCCACACCGGTTAGTGTGGGACTGGAGTGAGGTGTCGGTGCAGAGTGGGCACTGAGGGAGTGGATTAGTGTGTAGGCCCACACCGGTTAGTGTGGGACTGGAGTGAGGTGTAGGTGCAGAGTGGGCACTGAGGGAATTGATTAGTGTGTAGGCCACACCGGTTAGTGTGGGACTGGAGTGAGGTGTCGGTGCAGAGTGGGCACTGAGGGAGTGGATTAGTGTGTAGGCCCACACCGGTTACTGTGGGACTGGAGTGAGGTGTAGGTGCAGAGTGAGCACTGAGGGAATGGATTAGTGTGTAGGCCCACACTGGTTAGTGAGGGACTGGAGTGAGGTGTAGGTGCAGAGTGGGTACTGAGGGAGTGGATTAGTGTGTAGGCCCACACCGGTTAGTGAGGGACTGGAGTGAGGTGTAGGTGCAGAGTGGGCACTGAGGGAGTGGATTAGTGTGTAGGCCCACACCGGTTAGTGAGGGACTGGAGTGAGGTGTAGGTGCAGAGTGAGCACTGAGGGAGTGGATTAGTGTGTAGGCCCACACCGGTTAGTGAGGGACTGGAGTGAGGTGTAGGTGCAGAGTGAGCACTGAGGGAGTGGATTAGTGTGTAGGCCCACACCAGTTAGTGAGGGACTGGAGTGAGGTGTAGGTGCAGAGTGGGCACTGAGGGAGTGGATTAGTGTGTAGGCCCACACCGGTTAGTGAGGGACTGGAGTGAGGTGTAGGTGCAGAGTGGGCACTGAGGGAGTGGATTAGTGTGTAGGCCCACACCGGTTAGTGAGGGACTGGAGTGAGGTGTAGGTGCAGAGTGGGCACTGACGGAGTGGATTAGTGTGTAGGCCCACACCGGTTAATGTGGGACTGGAGTGAGGTGTAGGTGCAGAGTGGGCACTGAGGGAATGTATAAGTGTGTAGGCCCACACCGGTTAGTGTGGGACTGGAGTGAGGTGTAGGTGCAGAGTGAGCACTGAGGGAATGGATTAGTGTGTAGGCCCACACCGGTTAGTGAGGGAGTGGAGTGAGGTGTAGGTGCAGAGTGAGCACTGAGGGAGTGGATTAGTGTGTAGGCCCACACTGGTTAGTGAGCGACTGGAGTGAGGTTTAGGTGCAGAGTGGGCACTGAGGGAGTGGATTAGTGTGTAGGCCCACACCGGTTAGCGTGGGACTGGAGTGAGTTGTAGGTGCAGAGTGGGCACTGAGGGAGTGGATTAGTGTGTAGGCCCACACCTGTTAGTGTGGGACTGGAGTGAGGTGTAGGTGCAGAGTGGGCACTGAGGGAGTGGATTAGTGTGGAGGCCCACACCGGTTAGTGTGGGACTGGAGTGAGGTGTAGGTGCAGAGTGGGCACTGAGGGAGTGGATTAGTGTGTAGGCCCACACTGGTTAGTGTGGGACTGGAGTGAGGTGTCGGTGCAGAGTGGGCACTGAGGGAGTGGATTAGTGTGTAGGCCCACACCGGTTAGTGTGGGACTGGAGTGAGGTGTAGGTGCAGAGTGGGCACTGAGGGAGTGGATTAGTGTGTAGGCCCACACCGGTTAGTGAGGGACTGGAGTGAGATGTAGGTGCAGAGTGGGCACTGAGAGAGTGGATTAGTGTATAGGCCCACACCGGTTAGTGAGGGACTGGAGTGAGGTGTAGGTGCAGAGTGGGCACTAAGGAGTGGATTAGTGTGTCGGCCCACACAGGTTATTGAGGGACTGGAGTGAGGTGTAGGTGCAGAGTGGGCACTGAGGGAGTGGATTAGTGTGTAGGCCCACACCGGTTAGTGTGGGACTGGAGTGAGGTGTAGGTGCAGAGTGGGCACTGAGAGAGTGGATTAGTGTATAGGCCCACACCGGTTAGTGAGGGACTGGAGTGAGTTGTAGGTGCAGAGTGGGAACTGAGGGAGTGGATTAGTGTGTAGGCCCACACCGGTTAGTGTGGGACTGGAGTGAGGTGTAGGTGCAGAGTGGGCACTGCGGGAGTGGATTAGTGTGTAGGCCCACACCGGTTAGTGAGGGACTGGAGTGAGGTGTAGGTGCAGAGTGGGCACTGAGGGAGTGGATTAGTGTGTAAGCCCACACCGGTTAGTGTGGGACTGGAGTGAGTTGTCGGTGCAGAGTGGGAACTGAGGGAGTGGATTAGTGTGTAGGCCCACACCGGTTAGTGAGGGACTGGAGTGAGGTGTAGGTGCAGAGTGGGCACTGAGGGAGTGGATTAGTGTGTAGGCCCACACCGGTTAGTGTGGGACTGGAGTGAGGTGTAGGTGCAGAGTGGGCACTGAGGGAGTGGCTTAGTGTGTAGGCCCACACCGGTTAGTGAGGGACTGGAGTGAGGTGTAGGTGCAGAGTGGGTACTGAGAAAGTGGATTAGTGTGTAGGCCCACACCGGTTAGTGTGGGACTGGAGTGAGGTGTAGGTGCAGAGTGAGCACTGAGGGAGTGGATTAGTGTGTAGGCCCACACCAGTTAGTGAGGGACTGGAGTGAGGTGTAGGTGCAGAGTGGTCACTGAGGGAGTGGATTAGTGTGTAGGCCCACACCGGTTAGTGTGGGACTGGAGTGAGGTGTAGGTGCAGAGTGGGCACTGAGGGAGTGGATTAGTGTGTAGGCCCACACCGGTTAGTGTGGGACTGGAGTGAGGTGTAGGTGCAGAGTGGGCACTGAGGGAGTGGATTAGTGTGTAGGCCCACACTGGTTAGTGAGGGACTGGAGTGAGGTGTCGGTGCAGAGTGGGCACTGAGGCAATGGATTAGTGTGTAGGCCCACACCGGTTACTGTGGGACTGGAGTGAGGTGTAGGTGCAAAGTGAGCACTGAGGGAATGAATTAGTGTGTAGGCCCACACCGGTTAGTGAGGGACTGGAGTGAGGTGTAGGTGCAGAGTGAGCACTGAGGGAGTGGATTAGTGTGTAGGCCCACACCGGTTAGTGTGGGACTGGAGAGAGGTGTAGGTGCAGAGTGGGCACTGAGGGAGTGGTTTAGTGTGTAGGCCCACACCGGTTAGTGAGGGACTGGAGTGAGGTGCAGGTGCAGAGTGGGCACTGAGGGAGTGGATTAGTGTGTAGGCCCACACCGGTTAGTGTGGGACTGGAGTGAGGTGTAGGTGCAGAGTGGGCACTGAGGGAGTGGATAAGTGTGTAGGCCCACACCAGTTACTGTGGGACTGGAGTGAGGTGTAGGTGCAGAGTGGGTACTGAGGGAATGGATTGGTGTGTAGGCCCACACCGGTTAGTGTGGGACTGGAGTGAGGTGTAGGTGCAGAGTGAGCACTGGGGGAGTGGATTAGTGTGTAGGCCCACACCGGTTAGTGAGGGACTGGAGTGAGGTGTAGGTGCAGAGTGAGCACTGAGGGAGTGGATTAGTGTGTAGGCCCACACCGGTTAGTGAGGGACTGGAGTGAGGTGTAGGTGCAGAGTGAGCACTGAGGGAGTGGATTAGTGTGTAGGCCCACACCGGTTAGTGAGGGACTGGAGTGAGGTGTAGGTGCAGAGTGGGCACTGAGGGAGTGGATTAGTGTGTAGGCCCACACCGGTTAGTGAGGGACTGGAGTGAGGTGTAGGTGCAGAGTGAGCACTGAGGGAATGGATCACTGTGTAGGCCCACACCGGTTAGTGAGGGACTGGAGTGAGGTGTAGGTGCAGAGTGGGCACTGAGGGAATGGATTAGTGTGTAGGCCCACACCGGTCAGTGAGGGACTGGAGTGAGGTGTAGGTGCAGAGTGGGCACTGAGGGAGTGGATTAGTGTGTAGGCCCACACCGGTTAGTGTGGGACTGGAGTGAGGTGTAGGTGCAGAGTGAGCACTGAGGGAGTGGATTAGTGTGTAGGCCCACACCGGTTAGTGAGGGACTGGAGTGAGGTGTAGGTGCAGAGTGGGCACTGAGGGAGTGGATTAGTGTGTAGGCCCACACCGGTTAGCGAGGGACTGGAGTGAGGTGTAGGTGCAGAGTGGGCACTGAGGGAGTAGATTAGTGTGTAGGCCCACACCGGTTCGTGAGGGACTGGAGTGAGGTGTAGGTGCAGAGTGGGCACTGAGGGAATGGATTAGTGTGTAGGCCCACACCGGTTAGTGAGGGACTGGAGTGAGGTGTAGGTGCAGAGTGGGCACTGAGGGAATGGATTAGTGTGTAGGCCCACACCGGTTAGTGAGGGACTGGAGTGAGGTGTAGGTGCAGAGTGGGCACTGAGGGAGTAGATTAGTGTGTAGGCCCACACCGGTTAGTGTGGGACTGGAGTGAGGTGTAGGTGCAGAGTGGGCACTGAGGGAATGGATTAGTGTGTAGGCCCACACCGGTTAGTGAGGGACTGGGGTGAGGTGTAGGTGCAGAGTGGGCACTGAGGGAGTGGATTAGTGTGTAGGCCCACACCGGTTAGTGTGGGACTGGAGTGAGGTGTAGGTGCAGAGTGGGTACTGAGGGAGTGGATTAGTGTGTAGGCCCACACCGGTTAGTGAGGGACTGGAGTGAGGTGTAGGTGCAGAGTGGGCACTGAGGGAATGGATTAGTGTGTAGGCCCACACCGGTTAGTGTGGGACTGGAGTGAGGTGTTGGTGCAGAGTGGGCACTGAGGGAGTGGATTAGTGTGTAGGCCCACACCGGTTAGTGTGGGACTGGAGTGAGGTATAGGTGCAGAGTGGGCACTGAGGGAGTGGATTAGTGTGTAGGCTCACACCGGTTAGTGTGGGACTGGAGTGAGGTATAGGTGCAGAGTGGGCACTGAGGGAGTGGATTAGTGTGTAGGCCCACACTGGTTAGTGAGGGACTGGAGTGAGGTGTAGGTGCAGAGTGGGCACTGAGGGAATGTTATTAGTGTGTAGGCCCACACTGGTTAGTGAGGGACTGGAGTGAGGTGTAGGTGCAGAGTGGGTACTGAGGGAGTGGATTAGTGTGTAGGCCCACACCGGTTAGTGAGGGACTGGAGTGAGGTGTAGGTGCAGAGTGAGCACTGAGGGAGTGGATTAGTGTGTAGGCCCACACCGGTTAGTGAGGGACTGGAGTGAGGTGTAGGTGCAGAATGAGCACTGAGGGAGTGGATTAGTGTGTAGGCCCACACCAGTTAGTGAGGGACTGGAGTGAGGTGTAGGTGCAGAGTGGGCACTGAGGGAGTGGATTAGTGTGTAGGCCCACACCGGTTAGTGAGGGACTGGAGTGAGGTGTAGGTGCAGAGTGGGCACTGAGGGAGTGGATTAGTGTGTAGGCCCACACCGGTTAATGTGGGACTGGAGTGAGGTGTAGGTGCAGAGTGGGCACTGAGGGAATGTATAAGTGTGTAGGCCCACACCGGTTAGTGTGGGACTGGAGTGAGGTGTAGGTGCAGAGTGAGCACTGAGGGAATGGATTAGTGTGTAGGCCCACACCGGTTAGTGAGGGAGTGGAGTGAGGTGTAGGTGCAGAGTGGGCACTGAGGGAGTGGATTAGTGTGTAGGCCCACACCGGTTAGCGTGGGACTGGAGTGAGTTGTAGGTGCAGAGTGGGCACTGAGGGAGTGGATTAGTGTGTAGGCCCACACCTGTTAGTGTGGGACTGGAGTGAGGTGTAGGTGCAGAGTGGGCACTGAGGGAGTGGATTAGTGTGGAGGCCCACACCGGTTAGTGTGGGACTGGAGTGAGGTGTAGGTGCAGAGTGGGCACTGAGGGAGTGGATTAGTGTGTAGGCCCACACTGGTTAGTGTGGGACTGGAGTGAGGTGTCGGTGCAGAGTGGGCACTGAGGGAGTGGATTAGTGTGTAGGCCCACACCGGTTAGTGTGGGACTGGAGTGAGGTGTAGGTGCAGAGTGGGCACTGAGGGAATTGATTAGTGTGTAGGCCACACTGGTTAGTGTGGGACTGGAGTGAGGTGTCGGTGCAGAGTGGGCACTGAGGGAGTGGATTAGTGTGTAGGCCCACACCGGTTAGTGTGGGACTGGAGTGAGGTGTAGGTGCAGAGTGAGCACTGAGGGAATGGATTAGTGTGTAGGCCCACACCGGTTAGTGTGGGACTGGAGTGAGGTGTAGGTGCAGAGTGGGCACTGAGGGAGTGGATTAGTGTGTCGGCCCACACCGGTTAGTGTGGGACTGGAGTGAGGTGTAGGTGCAGAGTGAGCACTGAGGGAATGGATTAGTGTGCAGGCACACACCGGTTAGTGAGGGACTGGAGTGAGGTGTAGGTGCAGAGTGGGCACTGAGGGAGTGGATTAGTGTGTAGGCCCACACCGGTTAGTGTGGGACTGGAGTGAGGTGTAGGTGCAGAGTGGGCACTGAGTGAGTGGATTAGTGTGTAGGCCCACACCGGATAGTGTGGGACTGGAGTGAGGTGTCGGTGCAGAGTGGGCACTGAGGGAGTGGATTAGTGTGTAGGCCCACACCGGTTAGTGAGGGACTGGAGTGAGGTGTAGGTGCAGAGTGGGCACTGAGGGAGTGGATTAGTGTGTAGGCCCACACCGGTTAGTGAGGGACTGGAGTGAGGTGTAGGTGCAGAGTGGGCACTGAGGGAGTGGATTAGTGTGTAGGCCCACACCGGTTAATGTGGGACTGGAGTGAGGTGTAGGTGCAGAGTGGGCACTGAGGGAATGTATAAGTGTGTAGGCCCACACCGGTTAGTGTGGGACTGGAGTGAGGTGTAGGTGCAGAGTGAGCACTGAGGGAATGGATTAGTGTGTAGGCCCACACCGGTTAGTGAGGGAGTGGAGTGAGGTGTAGGTGCAGAGTGAGCACTGAGGGAGTGGATTAGTGTGTAGGCCCACACTGGTTAGTGAGCGACTGGAGTGAGGTTTAGGTGCAGAGTGGGCACTGAGGGAGTGGATTAGTGTGTAGGCCCACACCGGTTAGCGTGGGACTGGAGTGAGTTGTAGGTGAAGAGTGGGCACTGAGGGAGTGGATTAGTGTGTAGGCCCACACCTGTTAGTGTGGGACTGGAGTGAGGTGTAGGTGCAGAGTGGGCACTGAGGGAGTGGATTAGTGTGGAGGCCCACACCGGTTAGTGTGGGACTGGAGTGAGGTGTAGGTGCAGAGTGGGCACTGAGGGAGTGGATTAGTGTGTAGGCCCACACTGGTTAGTGTGGGACTGGAGTGAGGTGTCGGTGCAGAGTGGGCACTGAGGGAGTGGATTAGTGTGTAGGCCCACACCGGTTAGTGTGGGACTGGAGTGAGGTGTAGGTGCAGAGTGAGCACTGAGGGAGTGGATTAGTGTGTAGGCCCACACCAGTTAGTGAGGGACTGGAGTGAGGTGTAGGTGCAGAGTGGGCACTGAGGGAGTGGATTAGTGTGTAGGCCCACACCGGTTAGTGAGGGACTGGAGTGAGGTGTAGGTGCAGAGTGGGCACTGAGGGAGTGGATTAGTGTGTAGGCCCACACCGGTTAGTGAGGGACTGGAGTGAGGTGTAGGTGCAGAGTGGGCACTGAGGGAGTGGATTAGTGTGTAGGCCCACACCGGTTAATGTGGGACTGGAGTGAGGTGTAGGTGCAGAGTGGGCACTGAGGGAATGTATAAGTGTGTAGGCCCACACCGGTTAGTGTGGGACTGTTGTGAGGTGTAGGTGCAGAGTGAGCACTGAGGGAATGGATTAGTGTGTAGGCCCACACCGGTTAGTGAGGGAGTGGAGTGAGGTGTAGGTGCAGAGTGAGCACTGAGGGAGTGGATTAGTGTGTAGGCCCACACTGGTTAGTGAGCGACTGGAGTGAGGTTTAGGTGCAGAGTGGGCACTGAGGGAGTGGATTAGTGTGTAGGCCCACACCGGTTAGCGTGGGACTGGAGTGAGTTGTAGGTGCAGAGTGGGCACTGAGGGAGTGGATTAGTGTGTAGGCCCACACCTGTTAGTGTGGGACTGGAGTGAGGTGTAGGTGCAGAGTGGGCACTGAGGGAGTGGATTAGTGTGGAGGCCCACACCGGTTAGTGTGGGACTGGAGTGAGGTGTAGGTGCAGAGTGGGCACTGAGGGAGTGGATTAGTGTGTAGGCCCACACTGATTAGTGTGGGACTGGAGTGAGGTGTCGGTGCAGAGTGGGCACTGAGGGAGTGGATTAGTGTGTAGGCCCACACCGGTTAGTGTGGGACTGGAGTGAGGTGTAGGTGCAGAGTGGGCACTGAGGGAATTGATTAGTGTGTAGGCCACACTGGTTAGTGTGGGACTGGAGTGAGGTGTCGGTGCAGAGTGGGCACTGAGGGAGTGGATTAGTGTGTAGGCCCACACCGGTTAGTGTGGGACTGGAGTGAGGTGTAGGTACAGAGTGAGCACTGAGGGAATGGATTAGTGTGTAGGCCCACACCGGTTAGTGTGGGACTGGAGTGAGGTGTAGGTGCAGAGTGGGCACTGAGGGAGTGGATTAGTGTGTCGGCCCACACCGGTTAGTGTGGGACTGGAGTGAGGTGTAGGTGCAGAGTGAGCACTGAGGGAATGGATTAGTGTGCAGGCACACACCGGTTAGTGAGGGACTGGAGTGAGGTGTAGGTGCAGAGTGGGCACTGAGGGAGTGGATTAGTGTGTAGGCCCACACCGGTTAGTGTGGGACTGGAGTGAGGTGTAGGTGCAGAGTGGGCACTGAGTGAGTGGATTAGTGTGTAGGCCCACACCGGATAGTGTGGGACTGGAGTGAGGTGTAGGTGCAGAGTGGGCACTGAGGGGGTGGATTAGTGTGTAGGCCCACACCGGTTAGTCAGGGACTGGAGTGAGGTGTAGGTGTAGAGTGAGCACTGAGGGAGTGGATTAGTGTGTAGGCCCACATCGGTTAGTGTGGGACTGGAGTGAGGTGTAGGTGCCGAGTGGGCACTGAGGGAGTGGATTAGTGTGTAGGCCCACACCGGTTAGTGAGGGACTGGAGTGAGGTGTAGGTGCAGAGTGGGCACTGAGGGAATGGATTAGTGTGTAGGCCCACACCGGTTAGTGAGGGACTGGAGTGAGGTGTAGGTGCAGAGTGGGCACTGAGGGAATGGATTAGTGTGCAGGCCCACACCGGTTAGTGTGGGACTGGAGTGAGGTGCAGGTGCAGAGTGGGCACTGAGGGAATGGATTAGTGTATAGGCCCACACTGGTTAGTGAGGGACTGGAGTGAGGTGTAGGTGCAGAGTGAGCACTGAGGGAGTGGATTAGTGTGTAGGCCCACACCGGTTAGTGTGGGACTGGAGTGAGGTGTAGGTGCAGAGTGGGCACTGAGAGAGTGGATTAGTGTGTAGGCCCACACCGGTTAGTGAGGGACTGGAGTGAGGTGTAGGTGCAGAGTGGGCACAGAGAGAGTGGATTAGTGTATAGGCCCACACCGGTTAGTGAGGGACTGGAGTGAGGTGTAGGTGCAGAGTGGGCACTGAGGGAGTGGATTAGTGTGTAGGCCCACACCGGTTAGTGAGGGACTGGAGTGAGATGTAGGTGCAGAGTGGGCACTGAGAGAGTGGATTAGTGTATAGGCCCACACCGGTTAGTGAGGGACTGGAGTGAGGAGTAGGTGCAGAGTGGGCACTAAGGAGTGGATTAGTGTGTCGGCCCACACAGGTTATTGAGGGACTGGAGTGAGGTGTAGGTGCAGAGTGGGCACTGAGGGAGTGGATTAGTGTGTAGGCCCACACCGGTTAGTGTGGGACTGGAGTGAGGTGTAGGTGCAGAGTGGGCACTGAGAGAGTGGATTAGTGTATAGGCCCACACCGGTTAGTGAGGGACTGGAGTGAGTTGTAGGTGCAGAGTGGGAACTGAGGGAGTGGATTAGTGTGTAGGCCCACACCGGTTAGTGTGGGACTGGAGTGAGGTGTAGGTGCAGAGTGGGCACTGCGGGAGTGGATTAATGTGTAGGCCCACACCGGTTAGTGAGGGACTGGAGTGAGGTGTAGGTGCAGAGTGGGCACTGAGGGAGTGGATTAGTGTGTAAGCCCACACCGGTTAGTGTGGGACTGGAGTGAGTTGTCGGTGCAGAGTGGGCACTGAGGGAGTGGATTAGTGTGTAGGCCCACACCGGTTAGTGAGGGACTGGAGTGAGGTGTAGGTGCAGAGTGGGCACTGAGGGAGTGGATTAGTGTGTAGGCCCACACCGGTTAGTGTGGGACTGGAGTGAGGTGTAGGTGCAGAGTGGGCACTGAGGGAGTGGCTTAGTGTGTAGGCCCACACCGGTTAGTGAGGGACTGGAGTGAGGTGTAGGTGCAGAGTGGGTACTGAGAAAGTGGATTAGTGTGTAGGCCCACACCGGTTAGTGTGGGACTGGAGTGAGGTGTAGGTGCAGAGTGAGCACTGAGGGAGTGGATTAGTGTGTAGGCCCACACCAGTTAGTGAGGGACTGGAGTGAGGTGTAGGTGCAGAGTGGTCACTGAGGGAGTGGATTAGTGTGTAGGCCCACACCGGTTAGTGTGGGACTGGAGTGAGGTGTAGGTGCAGAGTGGGCACTGAGGGAGTGGATTAGTGTGTAGGCCCACACCGGTTAGTGTGGGAATGGAGTGAGGTGTAGGTGCACAGTGGGAACTGAGGGAGTGGATTAATGTGTAGGCCCACACCGGTTAGTGTGGGACTGGAGTGAGGTGTAGGTGCAGAGTGGGCACTGAGGGAGTGGATTCGTGTGTAGGCCCACACTGGTTAGTGAGGGACTGGAGTGAGGTGTAGGTGCAGAGTGGGCACTGAGGCAATGGATTAGTGTATAGGCCCACACCGGTTACTGTGGGACTGGAGTGAGGTGTAGGTGCAAAGTGAGCACTGAGGGAATGAATTAGTGTGTAGGCCCACACCGGTTAGTGAGGGACTGGAGTGAGGTGTAGGTGCAGAGTGAGCACTGAGGGAGTGGATTAGTGTGTAGGCCCACACCGGTTAGTGTGGGACTGGAGAGAGGTGTAGGTGCAGAGTGGGGACTGAGGGAGTGGATTAGTGTGCAGGCCCACACCGGTTAGTGTGGGACTGGAGTGAGGTGTAGGTGCAGAGTGGGCACTGAGGGAGTGGATTAGTGTGCAGGCCCACACCGGTTAGTGTGGGACTGGAGTGAGGTGTAGGTGCAGAGTGAGCACTGAGGGAGTGGATTAGTGTGTAGGCCCACACCAGTTAGTGAGGGACTGGAGTGAGGTGTAGGTGCAGAGTGGGCACTGAGGGAGTGGATTAGTGTGTAGGCCCACACCGGTTAGTGAGGGACTGGAGTGAGGTGTAGGTGCAGAGTGGGCACTGAGGGAGTGGATTAGTGTGTAGGCCCACACCGGTTAGTGAGGGACTGGAGTGAGGTGTAGGTGCAGAGTGGGCACTGAGGGAGTGGATTAGTGTGTAGGCCCACACCGGTTAATGTGGGACTGGAGTGAGGTGTAGGTGCAGAGTGGGCACTGAGGGAATGTATAAGTGTGTAGGCCCACACCGGTTAGTGTGGGACTGTTGTGAGGTGTAGGTGCAGAGTGAGCACTGAGGGAATGGATTAGTGTGTAGGCCCACACCGGTTAGTGAGGGAGTGGAGTGAGGTGTAGGTGCAGAGTGAGCACTGAGGGAGTGGATTAGTGTGTAGGCCCACACTGGTTAGTGAGCGACTGGAGTGAGGTTTAGGTGCAGAGTGGGCACTGAGGGAGTGGATTAGTGTGTAGGCCCACACCGGTTAGCGTGGGACTGGAGTGAGTTGTAGGTGCAGAGTGGGCACTGAGGGAGTGGATTAGTGTGTAGGCCCACACCTGTTAGTGTGGGACTGGAGTGAGGTGTAGGTGCAGAGTGGGCACTGAGGGAGTGGATTAGTGTGGAGGCCCACACCGGTTAGTGTGGGACTGGAGTGAGGTGTAGGTGCAGAGTGGGCACTGAGGGAGTGGATTAGTGTGTAGGCCCACACTGATTAGTGTGGGACTGGAGTGAGGTGTCGGTGCAGAGTGGGCACTGAGGGAGTGGATTAGTGTGTAGGCCCACACCGGTTAGTGTGGGACTGGAGTGAGGTGTAGGTGCAGAGTGGGCACTGAGGGAATTGATTAGTGTGTAGGCCACACTGGTTAGTGTGGGACTGGAGTGAGGTGTCGGTGCAGAGTGGGCACTGAGGGAGTGGATTAGTGTGTAGGCCCACACCGGTTAGTGTGGGACTGGAGTGAGGTGTAGGTACAGAGTGAGCACTGAGGGAATGGATTAGTGTGTAGGCCCACACCGGTTAGTGTGGGACTGGAGTGAGGTGTAGGTGCAGAGTGGGCACTGAGGGAGTGGATTAGTGTGTCGGCCCACACCGGTTAGTGTGGGACTGGAGTGAGGTGTAGGTGCAGAGTGAGCACTGAGGGAATGGATTAGTGTGCAGGCACACACCGGTTAGTGAGGGACTGGAGTGAGGTGTAGGTGCAGAGTGGGCACTGAGGGAGTGGATTAGTGTGTAGGCCCACACCGGTTAGTGTGGGACTGGAGTGAGGTGTAGGTGCAGAGTGGGCACTGAGTGAGTGGATTAGTGTGTAGGCCCACACCGGATAGTGTGGGACTGGAGTGAGGTGTAGGTGCAGAGTGGGCACTGAGGGGGTGGATTAGTGTGTAGGCCCACACCGGTTAGTCAGGGACTGGAGTGAGGTGTAGGTGTAGAGTGAGCACTGAGGGAGTGGATTAGTGTGTAGGCCCACATCGGTTAGTGTGGGACTGGAGTGAGGTGTAGGTGCCGAGTGGGCACTGAGGGAGTGGATTAGTGTGTAGGCCCACACCGGTTAGTGAGGGACTGGAGTGAGGTGTAGGTGCAGAGTGGGCACTGAGGGAATGGATTAGTGTGTAGGCCCACACCGGTTAGTGAGGGACTGGAGTGAGGTGTAGGTGCAGAGTGGGCACTGAGGGAATGGATTAGTGTGCAGGCCCACACCGGTTAGTGTGGGACTGGAGTGAGGTGCAGGTGCAGAGTGGGCACTGAGGGAATGGATTAGTGTATAGGCCCACACTGGTTAGTGAGGGACTGGAGTGAGGTGTAGGTGCAGAGTGAGCACTGAGGGAGTGGATTAGTGTGTAGGCCCACACCGGTTAGTGTGGGACTGGAGTGAGGTGTAGGTGCAGAGTGGGCACTGAGAGAGTGGATTAGTGTGTAGGCCCACACCGGTTAGTGAGGGACTGGAGTGAGGTGTAGGTGCAGAGTGGGCACAGAGAGAGTGGATTAGTGTATAGGCCCACACCGGTTAGTGAGGGACTGGAGTGAGGTGTAGGTGCAGAGTGGGCACTGAGGGAGTGGATTAGTGTGTAGGCCCACACCGGTTAGTGAGGGACTGGAGTGAGATGTAGGTGCAGAGTGGGCACTGAGAGAGTGGATTAGTGTATAGGCCCACACCGGTTAGTGAGGGACTGGAGTGAGGAGTAGGTGCAGAGTGGGCACTAAGGAGTGGATTAGTGTGTCGGCCCACACAGGTTATTGAGGGACTGGAGTGAGGTGTAGGTGCAGAGTGGGCACTGAGGGAGTGGATTAGTGTGTAGGCCCACACCGGTTAGTGTGGGACTGGAGTGAGGTGTAGGTGCAGAGTGGGCACTGAGAGAGTGGATTAGTGTATAGGCCCACACCGGTTAGTGAGGGACTGGAGTGAGTTGTAGGTGCAGAGTGGGAACTGAGGGAGTGGATTAGTGTGTAGGCCCACACCGGTTAGTGTGGGACTGGAGTGAGGTGTAGGTGCAGAGTGGGCACTGCGGGAGTGGATTAATGTGTAGGCCCACACCGGTTAGTGAGGGACTGGAGTGAGGTGTAGGTGCAGAGTGGGCACTGAGGGAGTGGATTAGTGTGTAAGCCCACACCGGTTAGTGTGGGACTGGAGTGAGTTGTCGGTGCAGAGTGGGCACTGAGGGAGTGGATTAGTGTGTAGGCCCACACCGGTTAGTGAGGGACTGGAGTGAGGTGTAGGTGCAGAGTGGGCACTGAGGGAGTGGATTAGTGTGTAGGCCCACACCGGTTAGTGTGGGACTGGAGTGAGGTGTAGGTGCAGAGTGGGCACTGAGGGAGTGGCTTAGTGTGTAGGCCCACACCGGTTAGTGAGGGACTGGAGTGAGGTGTAGGTGCAGAGTGGGTACTGAGAAAGTGGATTAGTGTGTAGGCCCACACCGGTTAGTGTGGGACTGGAGTGAGGTGTAGGTGCAGAGTGAGCACTGAGGGAGTGGATTAGTGTGTAGGCCCACACCAGTTAGTGAGGGACTGGAGTGAGGTGTAGGTGCAGAGTGGTCACTGAGGGAGTGGATTAGTGTGTAGGCCCACACCGGTTAGTGTGGGACTGGAGTGAGGTGTAGGTGCAGAGTGGGCACTGAGGGAGTGGATTAGTGTGTAGGCCCACACCGGTTAGTGTGGGAATGGAGTGAGGTGTAGGTGCACAGTGGGAACTGAGGGAGTGGATTAATGTGTAGGCCCACACCGGTTAGTGTGGGACTGGAGTGAGGTGTAGGTGCAGAGTGGGCACTGAGGGAGTGGATTCGTGTGTAGGCCCACACTGGTTAGTGAGGGACTGGAGTGAGGTGTAGGTGCAGAGTGGGCACTGAGGCAATGGATTAGTGTATAGGCCCACACCGGTTACTGTGGGACTGGAGTGAGGTGTAGGTGCAAAGTGAGCACTGAGGGAATGAATTAGTGTGTAGGCCCACACCGGTTAGTGAGGGACTGGAGTGAGGTGTAGGTGCAGAGTGAGCACTGAGGGAGTGGATTAGTGTGTAGGCCCACACCGGTTAGTGTGGGACTGGAGAGAGGTGTAGGTGCAGAGTGGGGACTGAGGGAGTGGATTAGTGTGCAGGCCCACACCGGTTAGTGTGGGACTGGAGTGAGGTGTAGGTGCAGAGTGGGCACTGAGGGAGTGGATTAGTGTGCAGGCCCACACCGGTTAGTGTGGGACTGGAGTGAGGTGTAGGTGCAGAGTATGCACTGAGGGAATTGATTAGTGTGTAGGCCCACACCGGTTAGTGAGGGACTGGAGTGAGGTGTAGGTGCAGAGTGGGCACTGAGGGAGTGGATTAGTGTGTAGGCCCACACCGGTTAGTGAGGGACTGGAGTGAGGTGTAGGTGCAGATTGGCACTGAGGGAGTGGATTAGTGTGTAGGCCCACACCGGTTAGTGAGGGACTGGAGTGAGGTGTAGGTGCAGAGTGGGCACTGAGGGAGTGGATTAGTGTGTAGGCCCACACCGGTTAGTGAGGGACTGGAGTGAGGTGTCGGTGCAGAGTGGGCACTGAGGGAGTGGATTAGTGTGTAGGCCCACACTGGTTAGTGAGGGACTGGAGTGAGGTGTAGGTGCAGAGTGAGCACTGAGGGAATGGATTAGTGTGTAGGCCCACACCGGTTAGTGTGGGACTGGAGTGAGGTGTCGGTGCAGAGTGGGCACTGAGGGAGTGGATTAGTGTGTAGGCCCACACCGGTTAGTGTGGGACTGGAGTGAGGTGTAGGTGCAGAGTGGGCACTGAGGGAATTGATTAGTGTGTAGGCCACACCGGTTAGTGTGGGACTGGAGTGAGGTGTCGGTGCAGAGTGGGCACTGAGGGAGTGGATTAGTGTGTAGGCCCACACCGGTTAGTGTGGGACTGGAGTGAGGTGTAGGTGCAGAGTGAGCACTGAGGGAATGGATTAGTGTGTAGGCCCACACTGGTTAGTGAGGGACTGGAGTGAGGTGTAGGTGCAGAGTGGGTACTGAGGGAGTGGATTAGTGTGTAGGCCCACACCGGTTAGTGAGGGACTGGAGTGAGGTGTAGGTGCAGAGTGGGCACTGAGGGAGTGGATTAGTGTGTAGGCCCACACCGGTTAGTGAGGGACTGGAGTGAGGTGTAGGTGCAGAGTGAGCACTGAGGGAGTGGATTAGTGTGTAGGCCCACACCGGTTAGTGAGGGACTGGAGTGAGGTGTAGGTGCAGAGTGAGCACTGAGGGAGTGGATTAGTGTGTAGGCCCACACCAGTTAGTGAGGGACTGGAGTGAGGTGTAGTTGCAGAGTGGGCACTGAGGGAGTGGATTAGTGTGTAGGCCCACACCGGTTAGTGAGGGACTGGAGTGAGGTGTAGGTGCAGAGTGGGCACTGACGGAGTGGATTAGTGTGTAGGCCCACACCGGTTAATGTGGGACTGGAGTGAGGTGTAGGTGCAGAGTGGGCACTGAGGGAATGTATAAGTGTGTAGGCCCACACCGGTTAGTGTGGGACTGGAGTGAGGTGTAGGTGCAGAGTGAGCACTGAGGGAATGGATTAGTGTGTAGGCCCACACCGGTTAGTGAGGGAGTGGAGTGAGGTGTAGGTGCAGAGTGAGCACTGAGGGAGTGGATTAGTGTGTAGGCCCACACTGGTTAGTGAGCGACTGGAGTGAGGTTTAGGTGCAGAGTGGGCACTGAGGGAGTGGATTAGTGTGTAGGCCCACACCGGTTAGCGTGGGACTGGAGTGAGTTGTAGGTGCAGAGTGGGCACTGAGGGAGTGGATTAGTGTGTAGGCCCACACCTGTTAGTGTGGGACTGGAGTGAGGTGTAGGTGCAGAGTGGGCACTGAGGGAGTGGATTAGTGTGGAGGCCCACACCGGTTAGTGTGGGACTGGAGTGAGGTGTAGGTGCAGAGTGGGCACTGAGGGAGTGGATTAGTGTGTAGGCCCACACTGGTTAGTGTGGGACTGGAGTGAGGTGTCGGTGCAGAGTGGGCACTGAGGGAGTGGATTAGTGTGTAGGCCCACACCGGTTAGTGTGGGACTGGAGTGAGGTGTAGGTGCAGAGTGGGCACTGAGGGAGTGGATTAGTGTGTAGGCCCACACCGGTTAGTGAGGGACTGGAGTGAGATGTAGGTGCAGAGTGGGCACTGAGAGAGTGGATTAGTGTATAGGCCCACACCGGTTAGTGAGGGACTGGAGTGAGGTGTAGGTGCAGAGTGGGCACTAAGGAGTGGATTAGTGTGTCGGCCCACACAGGTTATTGAGGGACTGGAGTGAGGTGTAGGTGCAGAGTGGGCACTGAGGGAGTGGATTAGTGTGTAGGCCCACACCGGTTAGTGTGGGACTGGAGTGAGGTGTAGGTGCAGAGTGGGCACTGAGAGAGTGGATTAGTGTATAGGCCCACACCGGTTAGTGAGGGACTGGAGTGAGTTGTAGGTGCAGAGTGGGAACTGAGGGAGTGGATTAGTGTGTAGGCCCACACCGGTTAGTGTGGGACTGGAGTGAGGTGTAGGTGCAGAGTGGGCACTGCGGGAGTGGATTAGTGTGTAGGCCCACACCGGTTAGTGAGGGACTGGAGTGAGGTGTAGGTGCAGAGTGGGCACTGAGGGAGTGGATTAGTGTGTAAGCCCACACCGGTTAGTGTGGGACTGGAGTGAGTTGTCGGTGCAGAGTGGGAACTGAGGGAGTGGATTAGTGTGTAGGCCCACACCGGTTAGTGAGGGACTGGAGTGAGGTGTAGGTGCAGAGTGGGCACTGAGGGAGTGGATTAGTGTGTAGGCCCACACCGGTTAGTGTGGGACTGGAGTGAGGTGTAGGTGCAGAGTGGGCACTGAGGGAGTGGCTTAGTGTGTAGGCCCACACCGGTTAGTGAGGGACTGGAGTGAGGTGTAGGTGCAGAGTGGGTACTGAGAAAGTGGATTAGTGTGTAGGCCCACACCGGTTAGTGTGGGACTGGAGTGAGGTGTAGGTGCAGAGTGAGCACTGAGGGAGTGGATTAGTGTGTAGGCCCACACCAGTTAGTGAGGGACTGGAGTGAGGTGTAGGTGCAGAGTGGTCACTGAGGGAGTGGATTAGTGTGTAGGCCCACACCGGTTAGTGTGGGACTGGAGTGAGGTGTAGGTGCAGAGTGGGCACTGAGGGAGTGGATTAGTGTGTAGGCCCACACCGGTTAGTGTGGGACTGGAGTGAGGTGTAGGTGCAGAGTGGGCACTGAGGGAGTGGATTAGTGTGTAGGCCCACACTGGTTAGTGAGGGACTGGAGTGAGGTGTCGGTGCAGAGTGGGCACTGAGGCAATGGATTAGTGTGTAGGCCCACACCGGTTACTGTGGGACTGGAGTGAGGTGTAGGTGCAAAGTGAGCACTGAGGGAATGAATTAGTGTGTAGGCCCACACCGGTTAGTGAGGGACTGGAGTGAGGTGTAGGTGCAGAGTGAGCACTGAGGGAGTGGATTAGTGTGTAGGCCCACACCGGTTAGTGTGGGACTGGAGAGAGGTGTAGGTGCAGAGTGGGCACTGAGGGAGTGGTTTAGTGTGTAGGCCCACACCGGTTAGTGAGGGACTGGAGTGAGGTGCAGGTGCAGAGTGGGCACTGAGGGAGTGGATTAGTGTGTAGGCCCACACCGGTTAGTGTGGGACTGGAGTGAGGTGTAGGTGCAGAGTGGGCACTGAGGGAGTGGATAAGTGTGTAGGCCCACACCAGTTACTGTGGGACTGGAGTGAGGTGTAGGTGCAGAGTGGGTACTGAGGGAATGGATTGGTGTGTAGGCCCACACCGGTTAGTGTGGGACTGGAGTGAGGTGTAGGTGCAGAGTGAGCACTGAGGGAGTGGATTAGTGTGTAGGCCCACACCGGTTAGTGAGGGACTGGAGTGAGGTGTAGGTGCAGAGTGAGCACTGAGGGAGTGGATTAGTGTGTAGGCCCACACCGGTTAGTGAGGGACTGGAGTGAGGTGTAGGTGCAGAGTGAGCACTGAGGGAGTGGATTAGTGTGTAGGCCCACACCGGTTAGTGAGGGACTGGAGTGAGGTGTAGGTGCAGAGTGGGCACTGAGGGAGTGGATTAGTGTGTAGGCCCACACCGGTTAGTGAGGGACTGGAGTGAGGTGTAGGTGCAGAGTGAGCACTGAGGGAATGGATCACTGTGTAGGCCCACACCGGTTAGTGAGGGACTGGAGTGAGGTGTAGGTGCAGAGTGGGCACTGAGGGAATGGATTAGTGTGTAGGCCCACACCGGTCAGTGAGGGACTGGAGTGAGGTGTAGGTGCAGAGTGGGCACTGAGGGAGTGGATTAGTGTGTAGGCCCACACCGGTTAGTGTGGGACTGGAGTGAGGTGTAGGTGCAGAGTGAGCACTGAGGGAGTGGATTAGTGTGTAGGCCCACACCGGTTAGTGAGGGACTGGAGTGAGGTGTAGGTGCAGAGTGGGCACTGAGGGAGTGGATTAGTGTGTAGGCCCACACCGGTTAGTGAGGGACTGGAGTGAGGTGTAGGTGCAGAGTGGGCACTGTGGGAGTAGATTAGTGTGTAGGCCCACACCGGTTCGTGAGGGACTGGAGTGAGGTGTAGGTGCAGAGTGGGCACTGAGGGAATGGATTAGTGTGTAGGCCCACACCGGTTAGTGAGGGACTGGAGTGAGGTGTAGGTGCAGAGTGGGCACTGAGGGAATGGATTAGTGTGTAGGCCCACACCGGTTAGTGAGGGACTGGAGTGAGGTGTAGGTGCAGAGTGGGCACTGAGGGAGTAGATTAGTGTGTAGGCCCACACCGGTTAGTGTGGGACTGGAGTGAGGTGTAGGTGCAGAGTGGGCACTGAGGGAATGGATTAGTGTGTAGGCCCACACCGGTTAGTGAGGGACTGGGGTGAGGTGTAGGTGCAGAGTGGGCACTGAGGGAGTGGATTAGTGTGTAGGCCCACACCGGTTAGTGTGGGACTGGAGTGAGGTGTAGGTGCAGAGTGGGTACTGAGGGAGTGGATTAGTGTGTAGGCCCACACCGGTTAGTGAGGGACTGGAGTGAGGTGTAGGTGCAGAGTGGGCACTGAGGGAATGGATTAGTGTGTAGGCCCACACCGGTTAGTGTGGGACTGGAGTGAGGTGTTGGTGCAGAGTGGGCACTGAGGGAGTGGATTAGTGTGTAGGCCCACACCGGTTAGTGTGGGACTGGAGTGAGGTATAGGTGCAGAGTGGGCACTGAGGGAGTGGATTAGTGTGTAGGCTCACACCGGTTAGTGTGGGACTGGAGTGAGGTATAGGTGCAGAGTGGGCACTGAGGGAGTGGATTAGTGTGTAGGCCCACACTGGTTAGTGAGGGACTGGAGTGAGGTGTAGGTGCAGAGTGGGCACTGAGGGAATGTTATTAGTGTGTAGGCCCACACTGGTTAGTGAGGGACTGGAGTGAGGTGTAGGTGCAGAGTGGGTACTGAGGGAGTGGATTAGTGTGTAGGCCCACACCGGTTAGTGAGGGACTGGAGTGAGGTGTAGGTGCAGAGTGAGCACTGAGGGAGTGGATTAGTGTGTAGGCCCACACCGGTTAGTGAGGGACTGGAGTGAGGTGTAGGTGCAGAGTGAGCACTGAGGGAGTGGATTAGTGTGTAGGCCCACACCAGTTAGTGAGGGACTGGAGTGAGGTGTAGGTGCAGAGTGGGCACTGAGGGAGTGGATTAGTGTGTAGGCCCACACCGGTTAGTGAGGGACTGGAGTGAGGTGTAGGTGCAGAGTGGGCACTGAGGGAGTGGATTAGTGTGTAGGCCCACACCGGTTAATGTGGGACTGGAGTGAGGTGTAGGTGCAGAGTGGGCACTGAGGGAATGTATAAGTGTGTAGGCCCACACCGGTTAGTGTGGGACTGGAGTGAGGTGTAGGTGCAGAGTGAGCACTGAGGGAATGGATTAGTGTGTAGGCCCACACCGGTTAGTGAGGGAGTGGAGTGAGGTGTAGGTGCAGAGTGAGCACTGAGGGAGTGGATTAGTGTGTAGGCCCACACTGGTTAGTGAGCGACTGGAGTGAGGTTTAGGTGCAGAGTGGGCACTGAGGGAGTGGATTAGTGTGTAGGCCCACACCGGTTAGCGTGGGACTGGAGTGAGTTGTAGGTGCAGAGTGGGCACTGAGGGAGTGGATTAGTGTGTAGGCCCACACCTGTTAGTGTGGGACTGGAGTGAGGTGTAGGTGCAGAGTGGGCACTGAGGGAGTGGATTAGTGTGGAGGCCCACACCGGTTAGTGTGGGACTGGAGTGAGGTGTAGGTGCAGAGTGGGCACTGAGGGAGTGGATTAGTGTGTAGGCCCACACTGGTTAGTGTGGGACTGGAGTGAGGTGTAGGTGCAGAGTGGGCACAGAGTGAGTGGATTAGTGTGGAGGCCCACACCAGTTAGTGTGGGACTGGAGTGAGGTGTAGGTGCAGAGTGGGCACTGAGGGAGTGGATTAGTGTGGAGGCCCACACCGGTTAGTGTGGGACTGGAGTGAGGTGTAGGTGCAGAGTGAGCACTGAGGGAGTGGATTAGTGTGTAGGCCCACACCGGTTAGTGAGGGACTGGAGTGATGTGTAGGTGCAGAGTGGGCACTGAGGGAATGGATTAGTGTGTAGGCCCACACCGGTTAGTGAGGGACTGGAGTGAGGTGTAGGTGCAGAGTGGGCACAGAGGGAGTGGATTAGTGTGGAGGCCCACACCGGTTCGTCTGGGACTGGAGTGAGGTGTCGGTGCAGAGTGAGCACTGAGGGAGTGGATTAGTGTGTAGGCCCACACCGGTTAGTGAGGGACTGGAGTGAGGTGTAGGTGCAGAGTGAGCACTGAGGGAGTGGATTAGTGTGTAGGCCCACACCGGTTAGTGAGGGACTGGAGTGAGGTGTAGGTGCAGAGTGGGCACTGAGGGAGTGGATTAGTGTGAAGGCCCACACCGGTTAGTGTGGGACTGGAGTGAGGTGTAGGTGCAGAGTGAGCACTGAGGGAGTGGATTAGTGTGTAGGCCCACACCGGTTAGTGAGGGACTGGAGTGAGGTGTAGGTGCAGAGTGGGCACTGAGGGAGTGGATTAGTGTGTAGGCCCACACCGGTTAGTGAGTGACTGGAGTGAGGTGTAGGTGCAGAGTGGGCACTGAGGGAGTGGATTAGTGTGTAGGCCCACACCGGTTAGTGTGGGACTGGAGTGAGGTGTAGGTGCAGAGTGAGCACTGAGGGAGTGGATTAGTGTGTAGGCCCACACCGGTTAGTGTGGGACTGGAGTGAGGTGTAGGTGCAGAGTGGGGACTGAGGGAATGGATTAGTGTGTAGGCCCACACCGGTTAGTGTGGGACTGGAGTGAGGTGTAGGTGCAGAGTGGGCACTGAGGGAGTGGATTAGTGTGTAGGCCCACACCGGTTAGTGAGGGACTGGAGAGAGGTGTAGGTGCAGAGTGGGCACTGAGGGAGTGGATTAGTGTGAAGGCCCACACCGGTTAGTGAGGGACTGGAGTGAGGTGTAGGTGCAGAGTGGGCACTGAGGGAGTGGATTAGTGTGTAGGCCCACACCGGTTAGTGAGGGACTGGAGTGAGGTGTAGGTGCAGAGTGGGCACTGAGGGAATGGATTAGTGTGTAGGCCCACACCGGTTAGTGTGGGACTGGAGTGATGTGTAGGTGCAGAGTGAGCACTGAGGGAGTGGATTAGTGTGTAGGCCCACACTGGTTAGTGAGGGACTGGAGTGAGGTGTAGGTGCAGAGTGGGCACTGAGGGAGTGGATTAGTGTGTAGGCCCACACCGGTTAGTGAGGGACTGGAGTGAGGTGTAGGTGCAGAGTGGGCACTGAGGGAGTGGATTAGTGTGTAGGCCCACACCGGTTAGTGAGGGACTGGAGTGAGGTGTAGGTGCAGAGTGGGCACTGAGGGAGTGGATTAGTGTGTAGGCCCACACTGGTTAGTGAGGGACTGGAGTGAGGTGTAGGTGCAGAGTGAGCACTGAGGGAGTGGATTAGTGTGTAGGCCCACACCGGTTAGTGAGGGACTGGAGTGAGGTGTAGGTGCAGAGTGGGCACTGAGGGAGTGGATTAGTGTGTAGGCCCACACCGGTTAGTGTGGGACTGGAGTGAGGTGTAGGTGCAGAGTGGGCACTGAGGGAGTGGATTAGTGTGTAGGCCCACACCGGTTAGTGAGAGACTGGAGTGATGTGTAGGTGCAGAGTGGGCACTGAGGGAGTGGATTAGTGTGTAGGCCCACACCGGTTAGTGTGGGACTGGAGTGAGGTGTAGGTGCAGAGTGGGCACTGAGGGAGTGGATTAGTGTGTAGGCCCACACCAGTTAGTGTGGGACTGGAGTGAGGTGTAGGTGCAGAGTGGGCACTGAGGGAGTGGATTAGTGTGTAGGCCCACACCGGTTAGTGTGGGACTGGAGTGAGGTGTAGGTGCAGAGTGGGCACTGAGGGAGTGGATTAGTGTGTAGGCCCACACCGGTTAGTGAGGGACTGGAGTGAGGTGTAGGTGCAGAGTGGGCACTGAGGGAGTGGATTAGTGTGTAGGCCCACACCGGTTATTGTGGGACTGGAGTGAGGTGTAGGTGCAGAGTGGGCACTGAGGAAATGGATTAGTGTGTAGGCCCACACCAGTTAGTGTGGGACTGGAGTGAGGTGAAGGTGCAGAGTGGGCACTGAGGGAATGGATTAGTGTGTAGGCCCACACCGGTTAGTGAGGGACTGGAGTGAGGTGTAGGTGCAGAGTGAGCACTGAGGGAGTGGATTAGTGTGTAGGCCCACACCGGTTAGTGAGTGACTGGAGTGAGGTGTAGGTGCAGAGTGGGCACTGAGGGAGTGGATTAGTGTGTAGGCCCACACCGGTTAGTGTGGGACTGGAGTGAGGTGTAGGTGCAGAGTGAGCACTGAGGGAATGGATTAGTGTGTAGGCCCACACCGGTTAGTGAGGGACTGGAGTGAGGTGTAGGTGCAGAGTGGGCACTGAGGGAGTGGATTAGTGTGTAGGCCCACACCGGTTAGTGTGGGACTGGAGTGAGGTGTAGGTGCAGAGTGAGCACTGAGGGAATGGATTAGTGTGTAGGCCCACACCGGTTAGTGAGGGACTGGAGTGAGGTGTAGGTGCAGAGTGAGCACTGAGGGAGTGGATTAGTGTGTAGGCCCACACCGGTTAGTGAGTGACTGGAGTGAGGTGTAGGTGCAGAGTGAGCACTGAGGGAGTGGATTAGTGTGTAGGCCCACACCGGTTAGTGAGTGACTGGAGTGAGGTGTAGGTGCAGAGTGGGCACTGAGGGAGTGGATTAGTGTGTAGGCCCACACCGGTTAGTGTGGGACTGGAGTGAGGTGTAGGTGCAGAGTGGGCACTGAGGGAGTGGATTAGTGTGTAGGCCCACACCGGTTAGTGTGGGACTGGAGTGAGGTGTAGGTGCAGAGTGAGCACTGAGGGAATGGATTAGTGTGTAGGCCCACACCGGTTAATGAGGGACTGGAGTGAGGTGTAGGTGCAGAGTGGGCACTGAGGGAGTGGATTAGTGTGTAGGCCCACACCGGTTAGTGTGGGACTGGAGTGAGGTGTAGGTGCAGAGTGGGCACTGAGGGAGTGGATTAGTGTGTCGGCCCACACCGGTTAGTGTGGGACTGGAGTGAGGTGTAGGTGCAGAGTGGGCACTGAGGGAGTGGATTAGTGTGTAGGCCCACACCGGTTAATGAGGGACTGGAGTGAGGTGTAGGTGCAGAGTGGGCACTGAGGGAGTGGATTAGTGTGTCGGCCCACACCGGTTAATGAGGGACTGGAGTGAGGTGTAGGTGCAGAGTGGGCACTGAGGGAGTGGATTAGTGTGTAGGCCCACACCGGTTAGTGTGGGACTGGAGTGAGGTGTTGGTGCAGAGTGGGCACTGAGGGAGTGGATTAGTGTGTAGGCCCACACCGATTAGTGAGGGACTGGAGTGAGGTGTAGGTGCAGAGTGGGCACTGAGGGAATGGATTAGTGTGTAGGCCCACACCGGTTAGTGAGGGACTGGAGTGAGGTGTA
>NW_028226312.1:0-49918 GCF_052327205.1 Somniosus microcephalus | reverse complement strand
TACAGCACGGGTTAGATACAGAGTAAAGCTCACTCTACACTGTCCCAACAAACAATCCAGGGCAGGTACAGCACGGGTTAGATACAGAGTAAGGCTCCCTCTGCACTGTCCCCATCAAACAATCCCAGGTCAGGTACAGTACGGGTTAGATACAGAGTAAAGCTCCCTCTACACTGTCCCATCAAACACCTCCCAGGGCAGGTACAGCACAGATTAGATACAGAGTAAAGCTCCCTCTACACTGTCCCGTCAAACACTCCCAGGGCAGGTACAGCATGGGTTAGATACAGAGTAAAGCTCCCTCTACACTGTCCCCATCAAACACTCCCAGGGCAGGTACAGCACGGGTTAGATACAGAGTAAAGCTCCCTCTAAACTGTCCCGTCAAACACTCCCAGGGCAGATACAGCACGGGTTAGATACAGAGTAAAGCTCCCTCTACACTGTCCCATCAAACAATCCCAGGGCAGGTACAGCACGGGTTAGATACAGAGCAAAGCTCCCTCTACACTGTCCTTTCAAACACTCCCAGGGCAGGGTACAAGCACGGGTTAGATACAGAGGAAAGCTCCCTCTACACTGTCCCATCAAACACTCCCAGGGCAGGTACAGCACGGGTTAGATACAGTGTAAAGCTCCCTCTACACTGTCCCATCAAACAATCCCAGGGCAGGTACAGCACGGGTTAGATACAGAGTAAAGCTCCCTCGACACTATCCCGTCAAACACTCCAGGGCAGGTACAGCATGGGTTAGATACAGAGTAAAGCTCCCTGTGCACTGACCCATCAAACACTCCCAGGGCAGGTACAGCACGGGTTAGATACAGAGTAAAGCTCCCTCTACACTGTCCCGTCAAACACTCCCAGGGGCAGCTGCAGCACGGGTTAGATACAGATTAAAGCTCCCTCTACACTGTCCCATCAAACAATCCCAGGGGCAGGTACAGCACGGGTTAGATACAGAGTAAAGCTCCCTCTACACTGTCCCGTCAAACACTACCAGGGCAGGTACAGCACGGGTTACATACAGAGTAAAGCTCCCTCTACACTGTCCCGTCAAACACACCCAGGGCACATACAATACAGGTTAGATACAGAGTAAAGCTCCCTCTACACTGTCCCGTCAAACACTCAATGGGCAGGTACAAAACGGGTTAGATACAGAGTAAAGCTCCCTCTACACTGTCCCCATCAAACAATCCCAGGGCAGGTATAGCACGGGTTAGATACAGAGTAAAGCTCTCTCTACACTGTCCCGTCAAACACTCCCAGAGCAGATACAGCACAGGTTAGATACAGAGTAAAGCTCACTCTACACTGTCCCAACAAACAATCCCAGGGCAGGTACAGCACGGGTTAGATACAGAGTAAATAAAGCTCCCTCTACACTGTCCCATCAAACAATCCCAGGGCAGGTATAGCACGGGTTAGATACAGAGTAAAGTTCCCTCTACACTGTCCCGTCAAACAATCCAGGGCAGATACAGCACAGGTTAGATACAGAGTAAAGCTCCCTCGACAGTGTCCCATCAAACACTCCCAGGGCAGGTATAGCACGGGTTAGATACAGAGTAAAGTTCCCTCTACATTGTTCCGTCAAACACTCCCAGGGCAGATACAGCACAGGTTAGATACAGAGTAAAGCTCCCTCGACAGTGTCCCATCAAACACACCCAGTGCAGGTACGGCACGGGTTAGATACAGAGTAAAGCTCCCTCTACACTGTCCCATCAAACACTCCCAGTGCAGGTATAGCACGGGTTAGATACAGAGTAAGTTCCCTCTACATTGTTCCGTCAAACACTCCCAGGGCAGGTACAGCACGGGTTAGATACAGAGTAAAGCTCCCTCTACACTGTCCCCATCAAACACTCGCAGGGCTGGTATAGCACGGGTTAGATACAGAGCAAAGCTCCCTCTACACTGTCCCGTCAAACACTCCCAGGGCAAGTATAGCACGGGTTAGTTACAGAGTAAAGCTCCCTCTACACTGTCCCGTCAAACACTCCCAGAGCAGATACAGCACAGGTTAGATACAGAGTAAAGCTCCCTCTATACTGTCCCGTCAAACAATCCCAGGGCAGGTACAGCACGGGTTAGATACAGAGAAAAGCTCCCTCGACACTATCCCGTGAAACACTCCCAGGGCAGATACAGTACGGGTTAGATACAGAGTAAAGCTCCCTCTACACTGTCCCGTCAAACACTCCCAGGGCAGGTACAGCATGGGTTAGATACAGAGTAAAGCTGCCTGTGCACTGACCATCAAAAACTCCCAGGGCAGGTACAGCACGGGTTAGATACAGAGTAAAGTTCCCTCTTCATTGTTCCGTCAAACACTCCCAGGGCAGGTACAGCACGGGTTAGATACAGAGTAAAGCTCCCTCTACACTGTCCCCTTCAAACACTCGCAGGGCTGGAAAAGCACGGGTTAGATACAGAGCAAAGCTCCCTCTACACTGTCCCGTCAAACACTCCCAGGGCAAGTATAGCACGGGTTAGTTACAGAGTAAAGCTCCCTCTACACTGTCCCGTCAAACACTCCCAGAGCAGATACAGCACAGGTTAGATACAGAGTAAAGCTCCCTCTACACTGTCCCGTCAAACAATCCAGGGCAGGTACAGCACGGGTTAGATACAGAGTAAAGCTCCTCGACACTATCCCGTGAAACACTCCCAGGGCAGATACAGTACGGGTTAGATACAGAGTAAAGCTCCCTCTACACTGTCCCGTCAAACACTCCCAGGGCAGGTACAGCATGGGTTAGATACAGAGTAAAGCTCCCTGTGCACTGACCCATCAAACACTCCCAGGGCAGGTACAGCATGGGTTAGATACAGAGTAAAGCTCCCTCTACACTGTCCCCATCAAACAATCCCAGGGCAGGTACAGCACGGGTTGGATACAGAGTAAAGCTCCCTCTACACTGTCCCGTCAAACACACCCAGGGCACATACAACACAGGTTAGATACAGAGTAAAGCTCCCTCTACACTGTCCCGTCAAACACTCAATGGGCAGGTACAGCACGGGTTAGATACAGAGTAAAGCTCCCTCTACACTGTGCCGTCAAACACTCCCAGGGCAAGTATAGCACTGGATAGCTACAGACTAAAGCTCCCTCAACACTGTCCCGTCAAACACTCCCAGAGCAGATACAGCACAGGTTAGATACAGAGTAAAGCTCCCTCTGCACTGTCCCGTCAAACACTCCCAGGGCAGTTCCAGCATGGGTTAGATACAGAGTAAATCTCCCTCTACACTGTCCCATCAAACACTCCCAGGGCAGGTACAGCACGGGTTAGATACAGAGTAAAGCTCCCTCTACACTGTCCCATCAAACAATCCCAGGGCAGGTACAGTACGGGTTAGATACAGAGTAAAGCTCCCTCTACACTGTCCCGTCAAACACTCCCAGGGCAGATACAGCACAGGTTAGATACAGAGTAAAGCTCCCTCTACACTGTGCCGTCAAACACTCCCAGGGCAGGTACAGCATGGGTTAGATACAGAGTAAAGCTCCCTCTACACTGTCCCATCAAACACTCCCAGGGCAGGTACAGCACGGGTTAGATACAGAGTAAAGCTCCCTCTACACTGTCCCCATCAAACACTCCCAGGGCAGGTACAGCACGGGTTAGATGCAGAGTAAAGCTCCCTCTACACTGTCCCATCAAACAATCCCAGGGCAGGTACAGCACGGGTTAGATACAGAATAAAGCTCCCTCTACACTGTCCTGTCAAACACTCCCAGGGCAGGTACAGCACGGGTTAGATACAGAGTAAAGCTCCCTCTACACTGTCCCATCAAACACTCCCAGGGCAGGTACAGCACGGGTTAGATACAGAGTAAAGTTCCCTCTACACTGTCCCATCAAACACTCCCAGGGCTGGTGCAGCACGGGTTAGATACAGAGTAAAGCTCCCTCTACACTGTCCCATCAAACAATCCCAGGGCAGGTATAGCACGGGTTAGATACAGAGTGAAGCTGCCTCTACACTGTCCCGTCAAACACTCCCAGGGCAGATACAGCACAGGTTAGATACAGAGTAAAGTTCCCTCTACACTGTCCCGTCAAACACTCCCAGGGCAGGCACAGCACGGGTTAGATACAGAGTAAAGCTCCCTCTACACTGTCCCGTGAAATACTCCCAGGGCAGGTACAGCATGGGTTAGATACAGAGCAAAGCTCCCTCTACACTGTCCCATCAAACACTCCCAGGGCAGGTATAGCACGGCTTAGATACAGAGTAAAGCTCCCTCTACACTGTCCCATCAAACACTCCCAGGGCAGGTACAGCACGGGTTAGATACAGAGTAAAGCTCCCTCTAAACTGTCCCATCAAACACTCCCAGGGCAGGTGCAGCACGGGTTAGATAGAGTAAAGCTCACTCTACACTGTCCCAACAAACAATCCCAGGGCAGGTACAGCACGGGTTAGATACAGAGTAAAGCTCCCTCTACACTGTCCCATCAAACAATCCCAGGGCAGGTATAGCACGGGTTAGATACAGAGTAAAGTTCCCTCTACACTGTCCCGTCAAACAATCCCAGGGCAGATACAGCACAGGTTAGATACAGAGTAAAGCTCCCTCGACAGTGTCCCATCAAACCCTCCCAGGGCAGGTATAGCACGGGTTAGATACAGAGTAAATTTCCCTCTACATTGTTCCGTCAAACACTCCCAGGGCAGATACAGCACAGGTTAGATACAGAGTAAAGCTCCCTCGACAGTGTCCCATCAAACACACCCAGTGCAGGTACGGCACGGGTTAGATACAGAGTAAAGCTCCCTCTACACTGTCCCATCAAACACTCCCAGGGCAGGTATAGCACGGGTTAGATACAGAGTAAAGTTCCCTCTACATTGTTCCGTCAAACACTCCCAGGGCAGGTACAGCACGGGTTAGATACAGAGTAAAGCTCCCTCTACACTGTCCCCATCAAACACTCGCAGGGCTGGTATAGCACGGGTTAGATACAGAGCAAAGCTCCCTCTACACTGTCCCGTCAAACACTCCCAGGGCAAGTATAGCACGGGTTAGTGACAGAGTAAAGCTCCCTCTACACTGTCCCGTCAAACACTCCCAGAGCAGATACAGCACAGGTTAGATACAGAGTAAAGCTCCCTCTATACTGTCCCGTCAAACAATCCCAGGGCAGGTACAGCACGGGTTAGATACAGAGAAAAGCTCCCTCGACACTATCCCGTGAAACAGTCCCAGGGCAGATACAGTACGGGTTAGATACAGAGTAAAGCTCCCTCTACACTGTCCCGTCAAACACTCCCAGGGCAGGTACAGCATGGGTTAGATACAGAGTAAAGCTCCCTGTGCACTGACCCATCAAACACTCCCAGGGCAGGTACAGCACGGGTTAGATACAGAGTAAAGTTCCCTCTTCATTGTTCCGTCAAACACTCCCAGGGCAGGTACAGCACGGGTTAGATACAGAGTAAAGCTCCCTCTACACTGTCCCCTTCAAACACTCGCAGGGCTGGTATAGCACGGGTTAGATACAGAGCAAAGCTCCCTCTACACTGTCCCGTCAAACACTCCCAGGGCAAGTATAGCACGGGTTAGTTACAGAGTAAAGCTCCCTCTACACTGTCCCGTCAAACACTCCCAGAGCAGATACAGCACAGGTTAGATACAGAGTAAAGCTCCCTCTACACTGTCCCGTCAAACAATCCCAGGGCAGGTACAGCACGGGTTAGATACAGAGTAAAGCTCCCTCGACACTATCCCGTGAAACACTCCCAGGGCAGATACAGTACGGGTTAGATACAGAGTAAAGCTCCCTCTACACTGTCCCGTCAAACACTCCCAGGGCAGGTACAGCATGGGTTAGATACAGAGTAAAGCTCCCTGTGCACTGACCCATCAAACACTCCCAGGGCAGGTACAGCATGGGTCAGATACAGAGTAAAGCTCCCTCTACACTGTCCCATCAAACAATCCCAGGGCAGGTACAGCACGGGTTGGATACAGAGTAAAGCTCCCTCTACACTGTCCCGTCAAACACACCCAGGGCACATACAACACAGGTTAGATACAGAGTAAAGCTCCCTCTACACTGTCCCGTCAAACACTCAATGGGCAGGTACAGCACGGGTTAGATACAGAGGAAAGCTCCCTCTACACTGTGCCGTCAAACACTCCCAGGGCAAGTATAGCACTGGTTAGCTACAGACTAAAGCTCCCTCTACACTGTCCCGTCAAACACTCCCAGAGCAGATACAGCACAGGTTAGATACAGAGTAAAGCTCCCTCTGCACTGTCCCGTCAAACACTCCCAGGGCAGTTCCAGCACGGGTTAGATACAGAGTAAATCTCCCTCTACACTGTCCCATCAAACACTCCCAGGGCAGGTACAGAACGGGTTAGATACAGAGTAAAGCTCACTCTACACTGTCCCAACAAACAATCCCAGGGCAGATACAGCACGGGTTAGATACAGAGTAAATCTCCCTCTACACTGTCCCATCAAACAATCCCAGGGCAGGTACAGTACGGGTTAGATACAGAGTAAAGCTCCCTCTACACTGTCCCGTCAAACACTCCCAGGGCAGATACAGCACAGGTTAGATACAGAGTAAAGCTCCCTCTACACTGTGCCGTCAAACACTCCCAGGGCAGGTACAGCATGGGTTAGATACAGAGTAAAGCTCCCTCTACACTGTCCCATCAAACACTCCCAGGGCAGGTACAGCACGGGTTAGATACAGAGTAAAGCTCCCTCTACACTGTCCCCATCAAACACTCCCAGGGCAGGTACAGCACGGGTTAGATGCAGAGTAAAGCTCCCTCTACACTGTCCCATCAAACAATCCCAGGGCAGGTACAGCACGGGTTAGATACAGAATAAAGCTCCCTCTACACTGTCCTGTCAAACACTCCCAGGGCAGGTACAGCACGGGTTAGATACAGAGTAAAGCTCCCTCTACACTGTCCCGTCAAACACTCCCAGGGCAGGTACAGCACGGGTTAGATACAGAGTAAAGCTCCCTCTGCACTGTCCCATCAAACACTCCCAGGGCTGGTGCAGCACGGGTTAGATACAGAGTAAAGCTCCCTCTGCACTGTCCCATCAAACAATCCCAGGGCAGTTACAGCACGGGTTAGATACAGAGTAAAGCTGCCTCTACACTGTCCCGTCAAACACTTCCAGGGCAGATACAGCCCAGGTTAGATACAGAGTAAAGTTCCCTCTACACTGTCCCGTCAAACACTCCCAGGGCAGGCACAGCACGGGTTAGATACAGAGCAAAGCTTCCTCTACACTGTCCCATCAAACACTCCCAGGGCAGGTATAGCACGGCTTAGATACAGAGTAAAGCTACCTCTACACTGTCCCATCAAACACTCCCAGGGCAGGTACAGCACGGGTTAGATACAGAGTAAAGCTCCCTCTGAACTGTCCCATCAAACACTCCCAGGGCAGGTGCAGCACGGGTTAGATAGAGTAAAGCTCCCTCTACACTGTCCCGTCAAATAATCCCAGGGCAGGTACAGCACGGGTTAGATACAGAGCAAAGCTCCCTCTACACTGTCCCATCAAACACTCCCAGGGCAGGTACAGCACGGGTTAGATACAGAGTAAAGCTCCCTCTACACATTCCCATCAAACACTCCGAGGGCAGGTACAGCACGGGTTAGATGCAGAGTAAAGCTCCCTCTACACTGTCCTGTCAAACACTCCCAGGGCAGGTACAGCACAGGTTAGATACAGAGCAAAGCTCCCTCTACACTGTCCCATCAAACACTCCCAGGGCAGGTACAGCACGGGTTAGAGACAGAGTAAAGCTCCCTCTGCACTGTCCCGTCAAACACTTCCAGAGCAGATAGACCACAGGTTATAAACAGAGTAAAGCTCCCTCTACAGTGTCCCGTCAAACAATCCCAGGGCAGGTACAGCACGGGTTAGATACAGAGTAAAGCTCCCTCTACACTGTCCCGTCAAATACTCCCAGGGCAGGTGCAGCACGGGTTAGATACAGAATAAAGCTCCCTCTACACTGTCCCATCAAACACTCCCAGGGCAGGTACAGCACGGGTTAGATACAGAGTAAAGCTCCATCTACACCGTCCCATCAAACACTCCCAGGGCAGGTACAGCACGGGTTAGATACAGAGTAAAGCTCCCTGTACACTGTCCCGTCAAACACTCCCAGGGCAGGTACAGCACGGGTTAGATACAGAGTAAAGCTCCCTCTACACTGTCCCATCAAACAATCCCAGGGCAGGTACAGCACGGGTTAGATACAGAGTAAAGCTCCCTCTACACTGTCCCGTCAAACACTCCCAGGACAGATACAGCACGGGTTAGATAGAGAGTAAAGCTCCCTCTACACTGTCCCATCAAACACTCCCATGGCAGGTATAGCACGGTTTAGATACAGAATAAAGCTCCCTCTACACCGTCCCATCAAACAATCCCAGGGCAGGTACAGCACGGGTTAGATACAGAGTAAAGCACCTTCTACACTGTCCCGTCAAACACTCCCAGGGCAAGTATAGCACGGGTTAGCTACAGAGTAAAGCTCCCTCTACACTGTCCCATCAAACAATCCAAGGGCAGGTACAGCACGGGTTAGATACAGAGTAAAGCTCACTCTACACTGTGTAGTCAAACACTCCCAGGGCAGGTACAGCACGGGTTAGATACAGAGTAAAGCTCCCTCTACACTGTCCCATCAAACACTCCCAGGGCAGGTACAGCACGGGTTAGATGCAGAGTAAAGCTCACTCTACACTGTCCCGTCAAACACTCCCAGGGCAGGTACAGCACGGTTTAGATACAGAGTAAAGCTCCCTCTACACTGTCCCCATCAAGCACTCCCAGGGCTGGTATAGCACGGGCTAGATAGAGAGTAAAGCTCCCTCTACACTGTCCCCTTCAAACACTCGCAGGGCTGGTATAGCACGGGTTAGATACAGAGCAAAGCTCCCTCTACACTGTCCCGTCAAACACTCCCAGGGCAAGTATAGCACGGGTTAGTTACAGAGTAAAGCTCCCTCTACACTGTCCCGTCAAACACTCCCAGAGCAGATACAGCACAGGTTAGATACAGAGTAAAGCTCCCTCTACACTGTCCCGTCAAACAATCCCAGGGCAGGTACAGCACGGGTTAGATACAGAGTAAAGCTCCCTCGACACTATCCCGTGAAACACTCCCAGGGCAGATACAGTACGGGTTAGATACAGAGTAAAGCTCCCTCTACACTGTCCCGTCAAACACTCCCAGGGCAGGTACAGCATGGGTTAGATACAGAGTAAAGCTCCCTGTGCACTGACCCATCAAACACTCCCAGGGCAGGTACAGCATGGGTCAGATACAGAGTAAAGCTCCCTCTACACTGTCCCATCAAACAATCCCAGGGCAGGTACAGCACGGGTTGGATACAGAGTAAAGCTCCCTCTACACTGTCCCGTCAAACACACCCAGGGCACATACAACACAGGTTAGATACAGAGTAAAGCTCCCTCTACACTGTCCCGTCAAACACTCAATGGGCAGGTACAGCACGGGTTAGATACAGAGGAAAGCTCCCTCTACACTGTGCCGTCAAACACTCCCAGGGCAAGTATAGCACTGGTTAGCTACAGACTAAAGCTCCCTCTACACTGTCCCGTCAAACACTCCCAGAGCAGATACAGCACAGGTTAGATACAGAGTAAAGCTCCCTCTGCACTGTCCCGTCAAACACTCCCAGGGCAGTTCCAGCACGGGTTAGATACAGAGTAAATCTCCCTCTACACTGTCCCATCAAACACTCCCAGGGCAGGTACAGAACGGGTTAGATACAGAGTAAAGCTCACTCTACACTGTCCCAACAAACAATCCCAGGGCAGATACAGCACGGGTTAGATACAGAGTAAATCTCCCTCTACACTGTCCCATCAAACAATCCCAGGGCAGGTACAGTACGGGTTAGATACAGAGTAAAGCTCCCTCTACACTGTCCCGTCAAACACTCCCAGGGCAGATACAGCACAGGTTAGATACAGAGTAAAGCTCCCTCTACACTGTGCCGTCAAACACTCCCAGGGCAGGTACAGCATGGGTTAGATACAGAGTAAAGCTCCCTCTACACTGTCCCATCAAACACTCCCAGGGCAGGTACAGCACGGGTTAGATACAGAGTAAAGCTCCCTCTACACTGTCCCCATCAAACACTCCCAGGGCAGGTACAGCACGGGTTAGATGCAGAGTAAAGCTCCCTCTACACTGTCCCATCAAACAATCCCAGGGCAGGTACAGCACGGGTTAGATACAGAATAAAGCTCCCTCTACACTGTCCTGTCAAACACTCCCAGGGCAGGTACAGCACGGGTTAGATACAGAGTAAAGCTCCCTCTACACTGTCCCGTCAAACACTCCCAGGGCAGGTACAGCACGGGTTAGATACAGAGTAAAGCTCCCTCTGCACTGTCCCATCAAACACTCCCAGGGCTGGTGCAGCACGGGTTAGATACAGAGTAAAGCTCCCTCTGCACTGTCCCATCAAACAATCCCAGGGCAGTTACAGCACGGGTTAGATACAGAGTAAAGCTGCCTCTACACTGTCCCGTCAAACACTTCCAGGGCAGATACAGCCCAGGTTAGATACAGAGTAAAGTTCCCTCTACACTGTCCCGTCAAACACTCCCAGGGCAGGCACAGCACGGGTTAGATACAGAGCAAAGCTTCCTCTACACTGTCCCATCAAACACTCCCAGGGCAGGTATAGCACGGCTTAGATACAGAGTAAAGCTACCTCTACACTGTCCCATCAAACACTCCCAGGGCAGGTACAGCACGGGTTAGATACAGAGTAAAGCTCCCTCTGAACTGTCCCATCAAACACTCCCAGGGCAGGTGCAGCACGGGTTAGATAGAGTAAAGCTCCCTCTACACTGTCCCGTCAAATAATCCCAGGGCAGGTACAGCACGGGTTAGATACAGAGCAAAGCTCCCTCTACACTGTCCCATCAAACACTCCCAGGGCAGGTACAGCACGGGTTAGATACAGAGTAAAGCTCCCTCTACACATTCCCATCAAACACTCCGAGGGCAGGTACAGCACGGGTTAGATGCAGAGTAAAGCTCCCTCTACACTGTCCTGTCAAACACTCCCAGGGCAGGTACAGCACAGGTTAGATACAGAGCAAAGCTCCCTCTACACTGTCCCATCAAACACTCCCAGGGCAGGTACAGCACGGGTTAGAGACAGAGTAAAGCTCCCTCTGCACTGTCCCGTCAAACACTTCCAGAGCAGATAGACCACAGGTTATAAACAGAGTAAAGCTCCCTCTACAGTGTCCCGTCAAACAATCCCAGGGCAGGTACAGCACGGGTTAGATACAGAGTAAAGCTCCCTCTACACTGTCCCGTCAAATACTCCCAGGGCAGGTGCAGCACGGGTTAGATACAGAATAAAGCTCCCTCTACACTGTCCCATCAAACACTCCCAGGGCAGGTACAGCACGGGTTAGATACAGAGTAAAGCTCCATCTACACCGTCCCATCAAACACTCCCAGGGCAGGTACAGCACGGGTTAGATACAGAGTAAAGCTCCCTGTACACTGTCCCGTCAAACACTCCCAGGGCAGGTACAGCACGGGTTAGATACAGAGTAAAGCTCCCTCTACACTGTCCCATCAAACAATCCCAGGGCAGGTACAGCACGGGTTAGATACAGAGTAAAGCTCCCTCTACACTGTCCCGTCAAACACTCCCAGGACAGATACAGCACGGGTTAGATAGAGAGTAAAGCTCCCTCTACACTGTCCCATCAAACACTCCCATGGCAGGTATAGCACGGTTTAGATACAGAATAAAGCTCCCTCTACACCGTCCCATCAAACAATCCCAGGGCAGGTACAGCACGGGTTAGATACAGAGTAAAGCACCTTCTACACTGTCCCGTCAAACACTCCCAGGGCAAGTATAGCACGGGTTAGCTACAGAGTAAAGCTCCCTCTACACTGTCCCATCAAACAATCCCAGGGCAGGCACAGTACGGGTTAGATACAGAGTAAAGCTCCCTCTACACTGTTCCGTTAAACACTCCCAGGGCAGATACAGCACAGGTTAGCTAGAGAGTAAAGCTCCCTCTACACTGTCCCGTCAAACACTCCCAGGGCAGGTATAGCACGGGCTAGATACAGAGTAAAGTTCCCTCTACACTGTCCCGTCAAACACTCCCAGGGCAGGTATAGCAGGGGTTAGATACAGAGCAAATCTCCCTCGACAGTGTCCCATCAAACACACCCAGTGCAGGTACGGCACGGGTTAGATACAGAGTAAAGCTCCCTCTACACTGTCCCATCAAACACTCCCAGGGCAGGTACAGCACGGGTTCGATACAGAGTGAAGCTCCCTCTACACTCTCCCGTCAAACACTCCCAGGGCAGGTACAGCATGGGTTAGATACAGAGTAAAGCTCCCTCTACACTGTCCCCATCAAACACTCGCAGGGCTGGTATAGCACGGGTTAGATACAGAGCAAAGCTACCTCTACACTGTCCCGTCAAACACTCCCAGGGCAGGTATAGCACGGGTTAGTTACAGAGTAAAGCTCCCTCTACACTGTCCCGTCAAACACTCCCAGAGCAGATACAGCACAGGTTAGACACAGAGTAAAGCTCCCTCTACACTGTCCCGTCAAACACTCCCAGGGCAGTTCCAGCACGGGTTAGATACAGAGTAAAGCTCCCTCTACATTGTCCCATCAAACACTCCCAGGGCAGCTCCAGCACGGGTTAGATACAGAGTAAAGCTCCCTCTACACTGTCCCATCAAACAATCCCAGAGCAGGTGCAGCTTGGGTGAGATACAGAGTAAAGCTCCCTCGACACTGTCCCATCAAACAATCCCAGGGCAGGTACAGCACGGGTTAGATACAGAGTAAAGCTCCCTCGACACTGTCCCGTCAAACACTCCCAGGGCAGGTACAGCACATGTTAGATACAGAGTAAATCTCCCTCTACACTGTCCCGTCAAACACTCCCAGGGCAGGTACAGCACGGGTTAGATACAGAGTAAAGCTCACTCTACACTGTGTAGTCAAACACTCCCAGGGCAGGTACAGCACGGGTTAGATACAGAGTAAAGCTCCCTCTACACTGTCCCATCAAACACTCCCAGGGCAGGTACAGCACGGGATAGATGCAGAGTAAAGCTCACTCTACACTGTCCCGTCAAACACTCCCAGGGCAGGTACAGCATGGGTTAGATACAGAGTAAAGCTCCCTGAACACTGTCCGATCAAACACTCCCAGGGCAGGTACAGCACGGGTTAGATACAGAGTAAAGCTCCCTCTACACTGTCCCATCAAACAATCCCAGGGCAGGTACAGCACGGGTTAGATACAGAGTAAAGCTCCCTCTACACTGTCCCGTCAAACACTCCCAGGACAGATACAGCACGGGTTAGATAGAGAGTAAAGCTCCCTCTACACTGTCCCATCAAACACTCCCATGGCAGGTATAGCACGGTTTAGATACAGAATAAAGCTCCCTCTACACCGTCCCATCAAACAATCCCAGGGCAGGTACAGCACGGGTTAGATACAGAGTAAAGCACCCTCTACACTGTCCCGTCAAACACTCCCAGGGCAAGTATAGCACGGGTTAGCTACAGAGTAAAGCTCCCTCTACACTGTCCCGTCAAACACTCCCAGGACAGGTACAGCACGGGTTAGATACAGAGTAAAGCTCCCTCTACACTGTCCCACCAAACAATCCCAGGGCAGGTATAGCACGGGTTAGATACAGAGTAAAGCTCTCTCTACACTGTCCCGTCAAACACTCCCAGAGCAGATACAGCACAGGTTAGATACAAAGTAAAGCTCCCTCTATACTGTCCCGTCAAACACTCCCAGGGCAGTTCCAGCACGGGTTAGATACAGAGTAAATCTCCCTCTCCACTGTCCCATCAAACACTCCCAGGGCAGGTACAGCACGGGTTAGATACAGAGTAAAGCTCACTCTACACTGTCCCAACAAACAATCCCAGGGCAGGTACAGCACGGGTTAGATACAGAGTGAGGCTCCCTCTGCACTGTCCCATCAAACAATCCCAGGTCAGGTACAGTACGGGTTAGATACAGAGTAAAGCTCCCTCTACACTGTCCCATCAAACACTCCCAGGGCAGATACAGCACAGATTAGATACAGAGTAAAGCTCCCTCTACACTGTCCCGTCAAACACTCCCAGGGCAGGTACAGCATGGGTTAGATACAGAGTAAAGCTCCCTCTACACTGTCCCATCAAACACTCCCAGGGCAGGTACAGCACGGGTTAGATAGAGAGTAAAGCTCCCTCTACACTGTTCCATCAAACACTCCCAGGGCAGATACAGCACAGGTTAGATACAGAGTAAAGCTCCCTCTAAACTGTCCCGTCAAACACTCCCAGGGCAGGTACAGCACGGGTTAGATACAGAGTAAAGCTCCCTCTACACTGTCCCATCAAACAATCCCAGGGCAGGTACAGCACGGGTTAGATACAGAGTAAAGCTCCCTCTACACTGTCCCATCAAACACTCCCAGGGCAGGTACAGCACGGGTTAGATACAGAGTAAAGCTCCCTCTACACTGTCCTTTCAAACAATCCCAGGGCAGGTACAGCACGGGTTAGATACAGAGTAAAGCTCCCTCTACACTGTCCCATCAAACACTCCCAGGGCAGGTACAGCACGGGTTAGATACAGTGTAAAGCTCCCTCTACACTGTCCCATCAAACAATCCCAGGGCAGGTACAGCACGGGTTAGATACAGAGTAAAGCTCCCTCGACACTATCCCGTCAAACACTCCCAGGGCAGATACAGTACGGGTTAGATACAGAGTAAAGCTCCCTCTACACTGTATCGTCAAACACTCCCAGGGCAGGTACAGCATGGGTTAGATACAGAGTAAAGCTCCCTGTGCACTGACCCATCAAACACTCCCAGGGCAGGTGCAGCACGGGTTAGATACAGAGTAAAGCTCCCTCTACACTGTCCCGTCAAACACTCCCAGGGCAGCTACAGCACGGGTTAGATACAGAGTAAAGCTCCCTCTACACTGTCCCATCAAACAATCCCAGGGCAGGTACAGCACGGGTTAGATACAGAGTAAAGCTCCCTCTACACTGTCCCGTCAAACACACCCAGGGCACATACAACACAGGTTAGATACAGAGTAAAGCTCCCTCTACACTGTCCCGTCAAACACTCAATGGGCAGGTACAGCACAGGTTAGATACAGAGTAAAGCTCCCTCTACACTGTCCCATCAAACAATCCCAGGGCAGGTATAGCACGGGTTAGATACAGAGTAAAGCTCTCTCTACACTGTCCCGTCAAACACTCCCAGGGCAAGTATAGCACGGGTTAGCTACAGACTAAAGCTACCTCTACACTGTCCCGTCAAACACTCCCAGAGCAGATACAGCACAGGTTAGATACAGAGTAAAGCTCCCTCTACACTGTCCCGTCAAACACTCCCAGGGCAGTTCCAGCACGGGTTAGATAGAGAGTAAATCTCCCTCTACACTGTCCCATCAAACACTCCCAGGGCAGGTACAGCACGGGTTAGATACAGAGTAAAGCTCACTCTACACTGTCCCAACAAACAATCCCAGCGCAGGTCCAGCACGGGTTAGATACAGAGAAAAGCTCCCTCTACACTGTCCCATCAAACAATCCCAGGGCAGGCACAGTACGGGTTAGATACAGAGTAAAGCTCCCTCTACACTGTTCCGTTAAACACTCCCAGGGCAGATACAGCACAGGTTAGCTAGAGAGTAAAGCTCCCTCTACACTGTCCCGTCAAACACTCCCAGGGCAGGTATAGCACGGGTTAGATACAGAGTAAAGTTCCCTCTACACTGTCCCGTCAAACACTCCCAGGGCAGGTATAGCAGGGGTTAGATACAGAGCAAATCTCCCTCGACAGTGTCCCATCAAACACACCCAGTGCAGGTACGGCACGGGTTAGATACAGAGCAAAGCTCCCTCTACACTGTCCCGTCAAACACTCCCAGGGCAAGTATAGCACGGGTTAGTTACAGAGTAAAGCTCCCTCTACACTGTCCCGTCAAACACTCCCAGAGCAGATACAGCACAGGTTAGACACAGAGTAAAGCTCCCTCTACACTGTCCCGTCAAACACTTCCAGGGCAGTTCCAGCACGGGTTAGACACAGAGTAAAGCTCCCTCTACATTGTCCCATCAAACACTCCCAGGGCAGCTCCAGCACGGGTTAGATACAGAGTAAAGCTCCCTCTACGCTGTCCCATCAAACAATCCCAAGGCAGGTGCAGCATGGGTGAGATACAGAGTAAAGCTCCCTCTACACTGTCCCATCAAACAATCCCAGGGCAGGTACAGCACGGGTTAGATACAGAGCAAAGCTCCCTCGACACTGTCCCGTCAAACACTCCCAGGGCAGGTACAGCACAGGTTAGATACAGAGTAAAGCTCCCTCTACACTGTCCCGTCAAACACTCCCAGGGCAGGTACAGCATGGGTTAGATACAGAGTAAAGCTCCCTGAACACTGTCCGATCAAACACTCCCAGGGCAGGTACAGCACGGGTTAGATACAGAGTAAAGCTCCCTCTACACTGTCCCATCAAACAATCCAAGGGCAGGTACAGCACGGGTTAGATACAGAGTAAAGCTCACTCTACACTGTGTAGTCAAACACTCCCAGGGCAGGTACAGCACGGGTTAGATACAGAGTAAAGCTCCCTCTACACTGTCCCATCAAACACTCCCAGGGCAGGTACAGCACGGGTTAGATGCAGAGTAAAGCTCACTCTACACTGTCCCGTCAAACACTCCCAGGGCAGGTACAGCACGGTTTAGATACAGAGTAAAGCTCCCTCTACACTGTCCCCATCAAGCACTCCCAGGGCTGGTATAGCACGGGCTAGATAGAGAGTAAAGCTCCCTCTACACTGTCCCCTTCAAACACTCGCAGGGCTGGTATAGCACGGGTTAGATACAGAGCAAAGCTCCCTCTACACTGTCCCGTCAAACACTCCCAGGGCAAGTATAGCACGGGTTAGTTACAGAGTAAAGCTCCCTCTACACTGTCCCGTCAAACACTCCCAGAGCAGATACAGCACAGGTTAGATACAGAGTAAAGCTCCCTCTACACTGTCCCGTCAAACAATCCCAGGGCAGGTACAGCACGGGTTAGATACAGAGTAAAGCTCCCTCGACACTATCCCGTGAAACACTCCCAGGGCAGATACAGTACGGGTTAGATACAGAGTAAAGCTCCCTCTACACTGTCCCGTCAAACACTCCCAGGGCAGGTACAGCATGGGTTAGATACAGAGTAAAGCTCCCTGTGCACTGACCCATCAAACACTCCCAGGGCAGGTACAGCATGGGTCAGATACAGAGTAAAGCTCCCTCTACACTGTCCCATCAAACAATCCCAGGGCAGGTACAGCACGGGTTGGATACAGAGTAAAGCTCCCTCTACACTGTCCCGTCAAACACACCCAGGGCACATACAACACAGGTTAGATACAGAGTAAAGCTCCCTCTACACTGTCCCGTCAAACACTCAATGGGCAGGTACAGCACGGGTTAGATACAGAGGAAAGCTCCCTCTACACTGTGCCGTCAAACACTCCCAGGGCAAGTATAGCACTGGTTAGCTACAGACTAAAGCTCCCTCTACACTGTCCCGTCAAACACTCCCAGAGCAGATACAGCACAGGTTAGATACAGAGTAAAGCTCCCTCTGCACTGTCCCGTCAAACACTCCCAGGGCAGTTCCAGCACGGGTTAGATACAGAGTAAATCTCCCTCTACACTGTCCCATCAAACACTCCCAGGGCAGGTACAGAACGGGTTAGATACAGAGTAAAGCTCACTCTACACTGTCCCAACAAACAATCCCAGGGCAGATACAGCACGGGTTAGATACAGAGTAAATCTCCCTCTACACTGTCCCATCAAACAATCCCAGGGCAGGTACAGTACGGGTTAGATACAGAGTAAAGCTCCCTCTACACTGTCCCGTCAAACACTCCCAGGGCAGATACAGCACAGGTTAGATACAGAGTAAAGCTCCCTCTACACTGTGCCGTCAAACACTCCCAGGGCAGGTACAGCATGGGTTAGATACAGAGTAAAGCTCCCTCTACACTGTCCCATCAAACACTCCCAGGGCAGGTACAGCACGGGTTAGATACAGAGTAAAGCTCCCTCTACACTGTCCCCATCAAACACTCCCAGGGCAGGTACAGCACGGGTTAGATGCAGAGTAAAGCTCCCTCTACACTGTCCCATCAAACAATCCCAGGGCAGGTACAGCACGGGTTAGATACAGAATAAAGCTCCCTCTACACTGTCCTGTCAAACACTCCCAGGGCAGGTACAGCACGGGTTAGATACAGAGTAAAGCTCCCTCTACACTGTCCCGTCAAACACTCCCAGGGCAGGTACAGCACGGGTTAGATACAGAGTAAAGCTCCCTCTGCACTGTCCCATCAAACACTCCCAGGGCTGGTGCAGCACGGGTTAGATACAGAGTAAAGCTCCCTCTGCACTGTCCCATCAAACAATCCCAGGGCAGTTACAGCACGGGTTAGATACAGAGTAAAGCTGCCTCTACACTGTCCCGTCAAACACTTCCAGGGCAGATACAGCCCAGGTTAGATACAGAGTAAAGTTCCCTCTACACTGTCCCGTCAAACACTCCCAGGGCAGGCACAGCACGGGTTAGATACAGAGCAAAGCTTCCTCTACACTGTCCCATCAAACACTCCCAGGGCAGGTATAGCACGGCTTAGATACAGAGTAAAGCTACCTCTACACTGTCCCATCAAACACTCCCAGGGCAGGTACAGCACGGGTTAGATACAGAGTAAAGCTCCCTCTGAACTGTCCCATCAAACACTCCCAGGGCAGGTGCAGCACGGGTTAGATAGAGTAAAGCTCCCTCTACACTGTCCCGTCAAATAATCCCAGGGCAGGTACAGCACGGGTTAGATACAGAGCAAAGCTCCCTCTACACTGTCCCATCAAACACTCCCAGGGCAGGTACAGCACGGGTTAGATACAGAGTAAAGCTCCCTCTACACATTCCCATCAAACACTCCGAGGGCAGGTACAGCACGGGTTAGATGCAGAGTAAAGCTCCCTCTACACTGTCCTGTCAAACACTCCCAGGGCAGGTACAGCACAGGTTAGATCCAGAGCAAAGCTCCCTCTACACTGTCCCATCAAACACTCCCAGGGCAGGTACAGCACGGGTTAGAGACAGAGTAAAGCTCCCTCTGCACTGTCCCGTCAAACACTTCCAGAGCAGATAGACCACAGGTTATAAACAGAGTAAAGCTCCCTCTACAGTGTCCCGTCAAACAATCCCAGGGCAGGTACAGCACGGGTTAGATACAGAGTAAAGCTCCCTCTACACTGTCCCGTCAAATACTCCCAGGGCAGGTGCAGCACGGGTTAGATACAGAATAAAGCTCCCTCTACACTGTCCCATCAAACACTCCCAGGGCAGGTACAGCACGGGTTAGATACAGAGTAAAGCTCCATCTACACCGTCCCATCAAACACTCCCAGGGCAGGTACAGCACGGGTTAGATACAGAGTAAAGCTCCCTGTACACTGTCCCGTCAAACACTCCCAGGGCAGGTACAGCACGGGTTAGATACAGAGTAAAGCTCCCTCTACACTGTCCCATCAAACAATCCCAGGGCAGGTACAGCACGGGTTAGATACAGAGTAAAGCTCCCTCTACACTGTCCCGTCAAACACTCCCAGGACAGATACAGCACGGGTTAGATAGAGAGTAAAGCTCCCTCTACACTGTCCCATCAAACACTCCCATGGCAGGTATAGCACGGTTTAGATACAGAATAAAGCTCCCTCTACACCGTCCCATCAAACAATCCCAGGGCAGGTACAGCACGGGTTAGATACAGAGTAAAGCACCTTCTACACTGTCCCGTCAAACACTCCCAGGGCAAGTATAGCACGGGTTAGCTACAGAGTAAAGCTCCCTCTACACTGTCCCGTCAAACACTCCCAGGACAGGTACAGCACGGGTTAGATACAGAGTAAAGCTCCCTCTACACTGTCCCACCAAACAATCCCAGGGCAGGTATAGCACGGGTTAGATACAGAGTAAAGCTCTCTCTACACTGTCCCGTCAAACACTCCCAGAGCAGATACAGCACAGGTTAGATACAAAGTAAAGCTCCCTCTATACTGTCCCGTCAAACACTCCCAGGGCAGTTCCAGCACGGGTTAGATACAGAGTAAATCTCCCTCTGCACTGTCCCATCAAACACTCCCAGGGCAGGTACAGCACGGGTTAGATACAGAGTAAAGCTCACTCTACACTGTCCCAACAAACAATCCCAGGGCAGGTACAGCACGGGTTAGATACAGAGTAAGGCTCCCTCTGCACTGTCCCATCAAACAATCCCAGGTCAGGTACAGTACGGGTTAGATACAGAGTAAAGCTCCCTCTACACTGTCCCATCAAACACTCCCAGGGCAGGTACAGCACAGATTAGATACAGAGTAAAGCTCCCTCTACACTGTCCCGTCAAACACTCCCAGGGCAGGTACAGCATGGGTTAGATACAGAGTAAAGCTCCCTCTACACTGTCCCATCAAACACTCCCAGGGCAGGTACAGCACGGGTTAGATACAGAGTAAAGCTCCCTCTAAACTGTCCCGTCAAACACTCCCAGGGCAGATACAGCACGGGTTAGATACAGAGTAAAGCTCCCTCTACACTGTCCCATCAAACAATCCCAGGGCAGGTACAGCACGGGTTAGATACAGAGCAAAGCTCCCTCTACACTGTCCTTTCAAACACTCCCAGGGCAGGTACAGCACGGGTTAGATACAGAGGAAAGCTCCCTCTACACTGTCCCATCAAACACTCCCAGGGCAGGTACAGCACGGGTTAGATACAGTGTAAAGCTCCCTCTACACTGTCCCATCAAACAATCCCAGGGCAGGTACAGCACGGGTTAGATACAGAGTAAAGCTCCCTCGACACTATCCCGTCAAACACTCCCAGGGCAGGTACAGCATGGGTTAGATACAGAGTAAAGCTCCCTGTGCACTGACCCATCAAACACTCCCAGGGCAGGTACAGCACGGGTTAGATACAGAGTAAAGCTCCCTCTACACTGTCCCGTCAAACACTCCCAGGGCAGCTGCAGCACGGGTTAGATACAGATTAAAGCTCCCTCTACACTGTCCCATCAAACAATCCCAGGGCAGGTACAGCACGGGTTAGATACAGAGTAAAGCTCCCTCTACACTGTCCCGTCAAACACTACCAGGGCAGGTACAGCACGGGTTACATACAGAGTAAAGCTCCCTCTACACTGTCCCGTCAAACACACCCAGGGCACATACAATACAGGTTAGATACAGAGTAAAGCTCCCTCTACACTGTCCCGTCAAACACTCAATGGGCAGGTACAAAACGGGTTAGATACAGAGTAAAGCTCCCTCTACACTGTCCCAACAAACAATCCCAGCGCAGGTCCAGCACGGGTTAGATACAGAGAAAAGCTCCCTCTACACTGTCCCATCAAACAATCCCAGGGCAGGCACAGTACGGGTTAGATACAGAGTAAAGCTCCCTCTACACTGTTCCGTTAAACACTCCCAGGGCAGATACAGCACAGGTTAGCTAGAGAGTAAAGCTCCCTCTACACTGTCCCGTCAAACACTCCCAGGGCAGGTATAGCACGGGTTAGATACAGAGTAAAGTTCCCTCTACACTGTCCCGTCAAACACTCCCAGGGCAGGTATAGCAGGGGTTAGATACAGAGCAAATCTCCCTCGACAGTGTCCCATCAAACACACCCAGTGCAGGTACGGCACGGGTTAGATACAGAGCAAAGCTCCCTCTACACTGTCCCGTCAAACACTCCCAGGGCAAGTATAGCACGGGTTAGTTACAGAGTAAAGCTCCCTCTACACTGTCCCGTCAAACACTCCCAGAGCAGATACAGCACAGGTTAGACACAGAGTAAAGCTCCCTCTACACTGTCCCGTCAAACACTTCCAGGGCAGTTCCAGCACGGGTTAGACACAGAGTAAAGCTCCCTCTACATTGTCCCATCAAACACTCCCAGGGCAGCTCCAGCACGGGTTAGATACAGAGTAAAGCTCCCTCTACGCTGTCCCATCAAACAATCCCAAGGCAGGTGCAGCATGGGTGAGATACAGAGTAAAGCTCCCTCTACACTGTCCCATCAAACAATCCCAGGGCAGGTACAGCACGGGTTAGATACAGAGCAAAGCTCCCTCGACACTGTCCCGTCAAACACTCCCAGGGCAGGTACAGCACAGGTTAGATACAGAGTAAAGCTCCCTCTACACTGTCCCGTCAAACACTCCCAGGGCAGGTACAGCATGGGTTAGATACAGAGTAAAGCTCCCTGAACACTGTCCGATCAAACACTCCCAGGGCAGGTACAGCACGGGTTAGATACAGAGTAAAGCTCCCTCTACACTGTCCCATCAAACAATCCAAGGGCAGGTACAGCACGGGTTAGATACAGAGTAAAGCTCACTCTACACTGTGTAGTCAAACACTCCCAGGGCAGGTACAGCACGGGTTAGATACAGAGTAAAGCTCCCTCTACACTGTCCCATCAAACACTCCCAGGGCAGGTACAGCACGGGTTAGATACAGAGTAAAGCTCCCTCTAAACTGTCCCGTCAAACACTCCCAGGGCAGATACAGCACGGGTTAGATACAGAGTAAAGCTCCCTCTACACTGTCCCATCAAACAATCCCAGGGCAGGTACAGCACGGGTTAGATACAGAGCAAAGCTCCCTCTACACTGTCCTTTCAAACACTCCCAGGGCAGGTACAGCACGGGTTAGATACAGAGGAAAGCTCCCTCTACACTGTCCCATCAAACACTCCCAGGGCAGGTACAGCACGGGTTAGATACAGTGTAAAGCTCCCTCTACACTGTCCCATCAAACAATCCCAGGGCAGGTACAGCACGGGTTAGATACAGAGTAAAGCTCCCTCGACACTATCCCGTCAAACACTCCCAGGGCAGGTACAGCATGGGTTAGATACAGAGTAAAGCTCCCTGTGCACTGACCCATCAAACACTCCCAGGGCAGGTACAGCACGGGTTAGATACAGAGTAAAGCTCCCTCTACACTGTCCCGTCAAACACTCCCAGGGCAGCTGCAGCACGGGTTAGATACAGATTAAAGCTCCCTCTACACTGTCCCATCAAACAATCCCAGGGCAGGTACAGCACGGGTTAGATACAGAGTAAAGCTCCCTCTACACTGTCCCGTCAAACACTACCAGGGCAGGTACAGCACGGGTTACATACAGAGTAAAGCTCCCTCTACACTGTCCCGTCAAACACACCCAGGGCACATACAATACAGGTTAGATACAGAGTAAAGCTCCCTCTACACTGTCCCGTCAAACACTCAATGGGCAGGTACAAAACGGGTTAGATACAGAGTAAAGCTCCCTCTACACTGTCCCATCAAACAATCCCAGGGCAGGTATAGCACGGGTTAGATACAGAGTAAAGCTCTCTCTACACTGTCCCGTCAAACACTCCCAGGGCAAGTATAGCACGGGTTAGCTACAGACTAAAGCTACCTCTACACTGTCCCGTCAAACACTCCCAGAGCAGATACAGCACAGGTTAGATACAGAGTAAAGCTCCCTCTACACTGTCCCGTCAAACACTCCCAGGGCAGTTCCAGCACGGGTTAGATAGAGAGTAAATCTCCCTCTACACTGTCCCATCAAACACTCCCAGGGCAGGTACAGCACGGGTTAGATACAGAGTAAATCTCACTCTACACTGTCCGAACAAACAATCCCAGCGCAGGAACAGCACGGGTTAGATACAGAGTAAAGCTCCCTCTACACTGTCCCATCAAACAATCCCAGGGCAGGCACAGTACGGGTTAGATACAGAGTAAAGCTCCCTCTACACTGTTCCGTTAAACACTCCCAGGGCAGATACAGCACAGGTTAGCTAGAGAGTAAAGCTCCCTCTACACTGTCCCGTCAAACACTCCCAGGGCAGGTATAGCACGGGCTAGATACAGAGTAAAGTTCCCTCTACACTGTCCCGTCAAACACTCCCAGGGCAGGTATAGCAGGGGTTAGATACAGAGCAAATCTCCCTCGACAGTGTCCCATCAAACACACCCAGTGCAGGTACGGCACGGGTTAGATACAGAGTAAAGCTCCCTCTACACTGTCCCATCAAACACTCCCAGGGCAGGTACAGCACGGGTTCGATACAGAGTGAAGCTCCCTCTACACTCTCCCGTCAAACACTCCCAGGGCAGGTACAGCATGGGTTAGATACAGAGTAAAGCTCCCTCTACACTGTCCCCATCAAACACTCGCAGGGCTGGTATAGCACGGGTTAGATACAGAGCAAAGCTCCCTCTACACTGTCCCGTCAAACACTCCCAGGGCAGGTATAGCACGGGTTAGTTACAGAGTAAAGCTCCCTCTACACTGTCCCGTCAAACACTCCCAGAGCAGATACAGCACAGGTTAGACACAGAGTAAAGCTCCCTCTACACTGTCCCGTCAAACACTCCCAGGGCAGTTCCAGCACGGGTTAGATACAGAGTAAAGCTCCCTCTACATTGTCCCATCAAACACTCCCAGGGCAGCTCCAGCACGGGTTAGATACAGAGTAAAGCTCCCTCTACACTGTCCCATCAAACAATCCCAGAGCAGGTGCAGCTTGGGTGAGATACAGAGTAAAGCTCCCTCGACACTGTCCCATCAAACAATCCCAGGGCAGGTACAGCACGGGTTAGATACAGAGTAAAGCTCCCTCGACACTGTCCCGTCAAACACTCCCAGGGCAGGTACAGCACATGTTAGATACAGAGTAAATCTCCCTCTACACTGTCCCGTCAAACACTCCCAGGGCAGGTACAGCACGGGTTAGATACAGAGTAAAGCTCACTCTACACTGTGTAGTCAAACACTCCCAGGGCAGGTACAGCACGGGTTAGATACAGAGTAAAGCTCCCTCTACACTGTCCCATCAAACACTCCCAGGGCAGGTACAGCACGGGATAGATGCAGAGTAAAGCTCACTCTACACTGTCCCGTCAAACACTCCCAGGGCAGGTACAGCATGGGTTAGATACAGAGTAAAGCTCCCTGAACACTGTCCGATCAAACACTCCCAGGGCAGGTACAGCACGGGTTAGATACAGAGTAAAGCTCCCTCTACACTGTCCCATCAAACAATCCCAGGGCAGGTACAGCACGGGTTAGATACAGAGTAAAGCTCCCTCTACACTGTCCCGTCAAACACTCCCAGGACAGATACAGCACGGGTTAGATAGAGAGTAAAGCTCCCTCTACACTGTCCCATCAAACACTCCCATGGCAGGTATAGCACGGTTTAGATACAGAATAAAGCTCCCTCTACACCGTCCCATCAAACAATCCCAGGGCAGGTACAGCACGGGTTAGATACAGAGTAAAGCACCCTCTACACTGTCCCGTCAAACACTCCCAGGGCAAGTATAGCACGGGTTAGCTACAGAGTAAAGCTCCCTCTACACTGTCCCGTCAAACACTCCCAGGACAGGTACAGCACGGGTTAGATACAGAGTAAAGCTCCCTCTACACTGTCCCACCAAACAATCCCAGGGCAGGTATAGCACGGGTTAGATACAGAGTAAAGCTCTCTCTACACTGTCCCGTCAAACACTCCCAGAGCAGATACAGCACAGGTTAGATACAAAGTAAAGCTCCCTCTATACTGTCCCGTCAAACACTCCCAGGGCAGCTCCAGCACGGGTTAGATACAGAGTAAATCTCCCTCTCCACTGTCCCATCAAACACTCCCAGGGCAGGTACAGCACGGGTTAGATACAGAGTAAAGCTCACTCTACACTGTCCCAACAAACAATCCCAGGGCAGGTACAGCACGGGTGAGATACAGAGTGAGGCTCCCTCTGCACTGTCCCATCAAACAATCCCAGGTCAGGTACAGTACGGGTTAGATACAGAGTAAAGCTCCCTCTACACTGTCCCATCAAACACTCCCAGGGCAGATACAGCACAGATTAGATACAGAGTAAAGCTCCCTCTACACTGTCCCGTCAAACACTCCCAGGGCAGGTACAGCATGGGTTAGATACAGAGTAAAGCTCCCTCTACACTGTCCCATCAAACACTCCCAGGGCAGGTACAGCACGGGTTAGATACAGAGTAAAGCTCCCTCTACACTGTTCCATCAAACACTCCCAGGGCAGATACAGCACAGGTTAGATACAGAGTAAAGCTCCCTCTAAACTGTCCCGTCAAACACTCCCAGGGCAGGTACAGCACGGGTTAGATACAGAGTAAAGCTCCCTCTACACTGTCCCATCAAACAATCCCAGGGCAGGTACAGCACGGGTTAGATACAGAGTAAAGCTCCCTCTACACTGTCCCATCAAACACTCCCAGGGCAGGTACAGCACGGGTTAGATACAGAGTAAAGCTCCCTCTACACTGTCCTTTCAAACACTCCCAGGGCAGGTACAGCACGGGTTAGATACAGAGTAAAGCTCCCTCTACACTGTCCCATCAAACACTCCCAGGGCAGGTACAGCACGGGTTAGATACAGTGTAAAGCTCCCTCTACACTGTCCCATCAAACAATCCCAGGGCAGGTACAGCACGGGTTAGATACAGAGTAAAGCTCCCTCGACACTATCCCGTCAAACACTCCCAGGGCAGATACAGTACGGGTTAGATACAGAGTAAAGCTCCCTCTACACTGTATCGTCAAACACTCCCAGGGCAGGTACAGCATGGGTTAGATACAGAGTAAAGCTCCCTGTGCACTGACCCATCAAACACTCCCAGGGCAGGTGCAGCACGGGTTAGATACAGAGTAAAGCTCCCTCTACACTGTCCCGTCAAACACTCCCAGGGCAGCTACAGCACGGGTTAGATACAGAGTAAAGCTCCCTCTACACTGTCCCATCAAACAATCCCAGGGCAGGTACAGCACGGGTTAGATACAGAGTAAAGCTCCCTCTACACTGTCCCGTCAAACACACCCAGGGCACATACAACACAGGTTAGATACAGAGTAAAGCTCCCTCTACACTGTCCCGTCAAACACTCAATGGGCAGGTACAGCACAGGTTAGATACAGAGTAAAGCTCCCTCTACACTGTCCCATCAAACAATCCCAGGGCAGGTATAGCACGGGTTAGATACAGAGTAAAGCTCTCTCTACACTGTCCCGTCAAACACTCCCAGGGCAAGTATAGCACGGGTTAGCTACAGACTAAAGCTACCTCTACACTGTCCCGTCAAACACTCCCAGAGCAGATACAGCACAGGTTAGATACAGAGTAAAGCTCCCTCTACACTGTCCCGTCAAACACTCCCAGGGCAGTTCCAGCACGGGTTAGATAGAGAGTAAATCTCCCTCTACACTGTCCCATCAAACACTCCCAGGGCAGGTACAGCACGGGTTAGATACAGAGTAAAGCTCACTCTACACTGTCCCAACAAACAATCCCAGCGCAGGTCCAGCACGGGTTAGATACAGAGAAAAGCTCCCTCTACACTGTCCCATCAAACAATCCCAGGGCAGGCACAGTACGGGTTAGATACAGAGTAAAGCTCCCTCTACACTGTTCCGTTAAACACTCCCAGGGCAGATACAGCACAGGTTAGCTAGAGAGTAAAGCTCCCTCTACACTGTCCCGTCAAACACTCCCAGGGCAGGTATAGCACGGGTTAGATACAGAGTAAAGTTCCCTCTACACTGTCCCGTCAAACACTCCCAGGGCAGGTATAGCAGGGGTTAGATACAGAGCAAATCTCCCTCGACAGTGTCCCATCAAACACACCCAGTGCAGGTACGGCACGGGTTAGATACAGAGCAAAGCTCCCTCTACACTGTCCCGTCAAACACTCCCAGGGCAAGTATAGCACGGGTTAGTTACAGAGTAAAGCTCCCTCTACACTGTCCCGTCAAACACTCCCAGAGCAGATACAGCACAGGTTAGACACAGAGTAAAGCTCCCTCTACACTGTCCCGTCAAACACTTCCAGGGCAGTTCCAGCACGGGTTAGACACAGAGTAAAGCTCCCTCTACATTGTCCCATCAAACACTCCCAGGGCAGCTCCAGCACGGGTTAGATACAGAGTAAAGCTCCCTCTACGCTGTCCCATCAAACAATCCCAAGGCAGGTGCAGCATGGGTGAGATACAGAGTAAAGCTCCCTCTACACTGTCCCATCAAACAATCCCAGGGCAGGTACAGCACGGGTTAGATACAGAGCAAAGCTCCCTCGACACTGTCCCGTCAAACACTCCCAGGGCAGGTACAGCACAGGTTAGATACAGAGTAAAGCTCCCTCTACACTGTCCCGTCAAACACTCCCAGGGCAGGTACAGCATGGGTTAGATACAGAGTAAAGCTCCCTGAACACTGTCCGATCAAACACTCCCAGGGCAGGTACAGCACGGGTTAGATACAGAGTAAAGCTCCCTCTACACTGTCCCATCAAACAATCCAAGGGCAGGTACAGCACGGGTTAGATACAGAGTAAAGCTCACTCTACACTGTGTAGTCAAACACTCCCAGGGCAGGTACAGCACGGGTTAGATACAGAGTAAAGCTCCCTCTACACTGTCCCATCAAACACTCCCAGGGCAGGTACAGCACGGGTTAGATGCAGAGTAAAGCTCACTCTACACTGTCCCGTCAAACACTCCCAGGGCAGGTACAGCACGGTTTAGATACAGAGTAAAGCTCCCTCTACACTGTCCCCATCAAGCACTCCCAGGGCTGGTATAGCACGGGCTAGATAGAGAGTAAAGCTCCCTCTACACTGTCCCATCAAACAATCCCAGGGCAGGTACAGCACGGGTTAGATACAGAGTAAAGCTCCCTCTACACTGTCCCATCAAACACTCCCAGTGCAGGTACAGCACGGGTTAGATACAGAGTAAAGCTCCCTCTACACTGTCCCGTCAAACACTGCCAGGGCAGGTACAGCATGGGTTAGATACAGAGTAAAGCTCAACCTACACTGTCCCATCAAACAATGCCAGGGCAGGTACAGCACGGGTTAGATACAGAGTAAAGCTCCCTCTACACTGTCCCACCAAACAATCCCAGGGCAGGTATAGCACGGGTTAGATACAGAGTAAAGCACCCTCTACACTGTCCCGTCAAACACTCCCAGGGCAAGTATAGCACGGGTTAGCTACAGAGTAAAGCTCCCTCTACACTGTCCCGTCAAACACTCCCAGGACAGGTACAGCACGGGTTAGATACAGAGTAAAGCTCCCTCTACACTGTCCCACCAAACAATCCCAGGGCAGGTATAGCACGGGTTAGATACAGAGTAAAGCTCTCTCTACACTGTCCCGTCAAACACTCCCAGAGCAGATACAGCACAGGTTAGATACAAAGTAAAGCTCCCTCTATACTGTCCCGTCAAACACTCCCAGGGCAGTTCCAGCACGGGTTAGATACAGAGTAAATCTCCCTCTCCACTGTCCCATCAAACACTCCCAGGGCAGGTACAGCACGGGTTAGATACAGAGTAAAGCTCACTCTACACTGTCCCAACAAACAATCCCAGGGCAGGTACAGCACGGGTTAGATACAGAGTAAGGCTCCCTCTGCACTGTCCCATCAAACAATCCCAGGTCAGGTACAGTACGGGTTAGATACAGAGTAAAGCTCCCTCTACACTGTCCCATCAAACACTCCCAGGGCAGATACAGCACAGATTAGATACAGAGTAAAGCTCCCTCTACACTGTCCCGTAAAACACTCCCAGGGCAGGTACAGCATGGGTTAGATACAGAGTAAAGCTCCCTCTACACTGTCCCATCAAACACTCCCAGGGCAGGTACAGCACGGGTTAGATACAGAGTAAAGCTCCCTCTACACTGTTCCATCAAACACTCCCAGGGCAGATACAGCACAGGTTAGATACAGACTAAAGCTCCCTCTAAACTGTCCCGTCAAACACTCCCAGGGCAGGTACAGCACGGGTTAGATACAGAGTAAAGCTCCCTCTACACTGTCCCATCAAACAATCCCAGGGCAGGTACAGCACGGGTTAGATACAGAGTAAAGCTCCCTCTACACTGTCCCATCAAACACTCCCAGGGCAGGTACAGCACGGGTTAGATACAGAGTAAAGCTCCCTCTACACTGTCCTTTCAAACACTCCCAGGGCAGGTACAGCACGGGTTAGATACAGAGAAAAGCTCTCTCTACACTGTCCCATCAAACACTCCCAGGGCAGGTGCAGCACGGGTTAGATACAGTGTAAAGCTCCCTCTACACTGTCCCATCAAACAATCCCAGGGCAGGTACAGCACGGGTTAGATACAGAGTAAAGCTCCCTCGACACTATCCCGTCAAACACTCCCAGGGCAGATACAGTACGGGTTAGATACAGAGTAAAGCTCCCTCTACACTGTATCGTCAAACACTCCCAGGGCAGGTACAGCATGGGTTAGATACAGAGTAAAGCTCCCTGTGCACTGACCCATCAAACACTCCCAGGGCAGGTGCAGCACGGGTTAGATACAGAGTAAAGCTCCCTCTACACTGTCCCGTCAAACACTCCCAGGGCAGCTACAGCACGGGTTAGATACAGAGTAAAGCTCCCTCTACACTGTCCCATCAAACAATCCCAGGGCAGGTACAGCACGGGTTAGATACAGAGTAAAGCTCCCTCTACACTGTCCCGTCAAACACACCCAGGGCACATACAACACAGGTTAGATACAGAGTAAAGCTCCCTCTACACTGTCCCGTCAAACACTCAATGGGCAGGTACAGCACAGGTTAGATACAGAGTAAAGCTCCCTCTACACTGTCCCATCAAACAATCCCAGGGCAGGTATAGCACGGGTTAGATACAGAGTAAAGCTCTCTCTACACTGTCCCGTCAAACACTCCCAGGGCAAGTATAGCACGGGTTAGCTACAGACTAAAGCTACCTCTACACTGTCCCGTCAAACACTCCCAGAGCAGATACAGCACAGGTTAGATACAGAGTAAAGCTCCCTCTACACTGTCCCGTCAAACACTCCCAGGGCAGTTCCAGCACGGGTTAGATAGAGAGTAAATCTCCCTCTACACTGTCCCATCAAACACTCCCAGGGCAGGTACAGCACGGGTTAGATACAGAGTAAAGCTCACTCTACACTGTCCCAACAAACAATCCCAGCGCAGGTCCAGCACGGGTTAGATACAGAGAAAAGCTCCCTCTACACTGTCCCATCAAACAATCCCAGGGCAGGCACAGTACGGGTTAGATACAGAGTAAAGCTCCCTCTACACTGTTCCGTTAAACACTCCCAGGGCAGGTATAGCACGGGTTAGATACAGAGTAAAGTTCCCTCTACACTGTCCCATCAAACACTCCCAGGGCAGGTATAGCAGGGGTTAGATACAGAGCAAATCTCCCTCGACAGTGTCCCATCAAACACACCCAGTGCAGGTACGGCACGGGTTAGATACAGAGCAAAGCTCCCTCTACACTGTCCCGTCAAACACTCCCAGGGCAAGTATAGCACGGGTTAGTTACAGAGTAAAGCTCCCTCTACACTGTCCCGGCAAACACTCCCAGAGCAGATACAGCACAGGTTAGACACAGAGTAAAGCTCCCTCTACACTGTCCCGTCAAACACTCCCAGGGCAGTTCCAGCACGGGTTAGACACAGAGTAAAGCTCCCTCTACATTGTCCCATCAAACACTCCCAGGGCAGCTCCAGCACGGGTTAGATACAGAGTAAAGCTCCCTCTACGCTGTCCCATCAAACAATCCCAGGGCAGGTGCAGCATGGGTGAGATACAGAGTAAAGCTCCCTCTACACTGTCCCATCAAACAATCCCAGGGCAGGTACAGCACGGGTTAGATACAGAGTAAAGCTCCCTCGACACTGTCCCGTCAAACACTCCCAGGGCAGGTACAGCACAGGTTAGATACAGAGTAAAGCTCCCTCTACACTGTCCCGTCAAACACTCCCAGGGCAGGTACAGCATGGGTTAGATACAGAGTAAAGCTCCCTGAACACTGTCCGATCAAACACTCCCAGGGCAGGTACAGCACGGGTTAGATACAGAGTAAAGCTCACTCTACACTGTGTAGTCAAACACTCCCAGGGCAGGTACAGCATGGGTTAGATACAGAGTAAAGCTCCCTCTACACTGTCCCATCAAACAATCCAAGGGCAGGTACAGCACGGGTTAGATACAAAGTAAAGCTCACTCTACACTGTGTAGTCAAACACTCCCAGGGCAGGTACAGCACGGGTTAGATACAGAGTAAAGCTCCCTCTACACTGTCCCATCAAACACTCCCAGGGCAGGTACAGCACGGGTTAGATGCAGAGTAAAGCTCACTCTACACTGTCCCGTCAAACACTCCCAGGGCAGGTACAGCACGGTTTAGATACAGAGTAAAGCTCCCTCTACACTGTCCCCATCAAGCACTCCCAGGGCTGGTATAGCACGGGTTAGATAGAGAGTAAAGCTCCCTCTACACTGTCCCATCAAACAATCCCAGGGCAGGTACAGCACGGGTTAGATACAGAGTAAAGCTCCCTCTACACTGTCCCATCAAACACTCCCAGTGCAGGTACAGCACGGGTTAGATACAGAGTAAAGCTCCCTCTACACTGTCCCGTCAAACACTGCCAGGGCAGGTACAGCATGGGTTAGATACAGAGTAAAGCTCAACCTACACTGTCCCATCAAACAATGCCAGGGCAGGTACAGCACGGGTTAGATACAGAGTAAAGCTCCCTCTACACTGTCCCACCAAACAATCCCAGGGCAGGTATAGCACGGGTTAGATACAGAGTAAAGCTCTCTCTACACTGTCCCGTCAAACACTCCCAGAGCAGATACAGCACAGGTTAGATACAAAGTAAAGCTCCCTCTATACTGTCCCGTCAAACACTCCCAGGGCAGTTCCAGCACGGGTTAGATACAGAGTAAATCTCCCTCTCCACTGTCCCATCAAACACTCCCAGGGCAGGTACAGCACGGGTTAGATACAGAGTAAAGCTCACTCTACACTGTCCCAACAAACAATCCCAGGGCAGGTACAGCACGGGTTAGATACAGAGTAAGGCTCCCTCTGCACTGTCCCATCAAACAATCCCAGGTCAGGTACAGTACGGGTTAGATACAGAGTAAAGCTCCCTCTACACTGTCCCATCAAACACTCCCAGGGCAGATACAGCACAGATTAGATACAGAGTAAAGCTCCCTCTACACTGTCCCGTCAAACACTCCCAGGGCAGGTACAGCATGGGTTAGATACAGAGTAAAGCTCCCTCTACACTGTCCCATCAAACACTCCCAGGGCAGGTACAGCACGGGTTAGATACAGAGTAAAGCTCCCTCTACACTGTTCCATCAAACACTCCCAGGGCAGATACAGCACAGGTTAGATACAGAGTAAAGCTCCCTCTAAACTGTCCCATCAAACACTCCCAGGGCAGGTACAGCACGGGTTAGATACAGAGTAAAGCTCCCTCTACACTGTCCCATCAAACAATCCCAGGGCAGGTACAGCACGGGTTAGATACAGAGTAAAGCTCCCTCTACACTGTCCCATCAAACACTCCCAGGGCAGGTACAGCACGGGTTAGATACAGAGTAAAGCTCCCTCTACACTGTCCTTTCAAATACTCCCAGGGCAGGTACAGCACGGGTTAGATACAGAGAAAAGCTCCCTCTACACTGTCCCATCAAACACTCCCAGGGCAGGTACAGCACGGGTTAGATACAGTGTAAAGCTCCCTCTACACTGTCCCATCAAACAATCCCAGGGCAGGTACAGCACGGGTTAGATACAGAGTAAAGCTCCCTCGACACTATCCCGTCAAACACTCCCAGGGCAGATACAGTACGGGTTAGATACAGAGTAAAGCTCCCTCTACACTGTATCGTCAAACACTCCCAGGGCAGGTACAGCATGGGTTAGATACAGAGTAAAGCTCCCTGTGCACTGACCCATCAAACACTCCCAGGGCAGGTGCAGCACGGGTTAGATACAGAGTAAAGCTCCCTCTACACTGTCCCGTCAAACACTCCCAGGGCAGCTACAGCACGGGTTAGATACAGAGTAAAGCTCCCTCTACACTGTCCCATCAAACAATCCCAGGGCAGGTACAGCACGGGTTAGATACAGAGTAAAGCTCCCTCTACACTGTCCCGTCAAACACACCCAGGGCACATACAACACAGGTTAGATACAGAGTAAAGCTCCCTCTACACTGTCCCGTCAAACACTCAATGGGCAGGTACAGCACAGGTTAGATACAGAGTAAAGCTCCCTCTACACTGTCCCATCAAACAATCCCAGGGCAGGTATAGCACGGGTTAGATACAGAGTAAAGCTCTCTCTACACTGTCCCGTCAAACACTCCCAGGGCAAGTATAGCACGGGTTAGCTACAGACTAAAGCTACCTCTACACTGTCCCGTCAAACACTCCCAGAGCAGATACAGCACAGGTTAGATACAGAGTAAAGCTCCCTCTACACTGTCCCGTCAAACACTCCCAGGGCAGTTCCAGCACGGGTTAGATAGAGAGTAAATCTCCCTCTACACTGTCCCATCAAACACTCCCAGGGCAGGTACAGCACGGGTTAGATACAGAGTAAAGCTCACTCTACACTGTCCCAACAAACAATCCCAGCGCAGGTCCAGCACGGGTTAGATACAGAGAAAAGCTCCCTCTACACTGTCCCATCAAACAATCCCAGGGCAGGCACAGTACGGGTTAGATACAGAGTAAAGCTCCCTCTACACTGTTCCGTTAAACACTCCCAGGGCAGGTATAGCACGGGTTAGATACAGAGTAAAGTTCCCTCTACACTGTCCCGTCAAACACTCCCAGGGCAGGTATAGCAGGGGTTAGATACAGAGCAAATCTCCCTCGACAGTGTCCCATCAAACACACCCAGTGCAGGTACGGCACGGGTTAGATACAGAGTAAAGCTCACTCTACACTGTCCCAACAAACAATCCCAGCGCAGGTCCAGCACGGGTTAGATACAGAGTAAAGCTCCCTCTAAACTGTCCCATCAAACAATCCCAGGGCAGGTACAGCACGGGTTAGATACAGAGTAAAGCACCCTCTACACTGTCCCGTCAAACACACCCAGGGCACATACAACACAGGTTAGATACAGAGTAAAGCTCCCTCTACACTGTCCCGTCAAACACTCAATGGGCAGGTACAGCACGGGTTAGATACAGAGTAAAGCTCCCTCTACACTGTCCCATCAAACAATCCCAGGGCAGGTATAGCACGGGTTAGATACAGAGTAAAGCTCCCTCTACACTGTCCCGTCAAACACTCCCAGGGCAGCTTCAGCACGGGTTAGTTACAGAGTAAAGCTCCCTCTACACTGTCCCGTCAAACACTCCCAGAGCAGATACAGCACAGGTTAGACACAGAGTAAAGCTCCCTCTACACTGTCCCGTCAAACACTCCCAGGGCAGTTCCAGCACGGGTTAGACACAGAGTAAAGCTCCCTCTACATTGTCCCATCAAACACTCCCAGGGCAGCTCCAGCACGGGTTAGATACAGAGTAAAGCGCCCTCTACGCTGTCCCATCAAACAATCCCAGGGCAGGTGCAGCATGGGTGAGATACAGAGTAAAGCTCCCTCTACACTGTCCCATCAAACAATCCCAGGGCAGGTACAGCACGGGTTAGATACAGAGTAAAGCTCCCTCGACACTGTCCCGTCAAACACTCCCAGGGCAGGTACAGCACAGGTTAGATACAGAGTAAAGCTCCCTCTACACTGTCCCGTCAAACACTCCCAGGGCAGGTACAGCATGGGTTAGATACAGAGTAAAGCTCCCTGAACACTGTCCGATCAAACACTCCCAGGGCAGGTACAGCACGGGTTAGATACAGAGTAAAGCTCCCTCTACACTGTCCCATCAAACAATCCAAGGGCAGGTACAGCACGGGTTAGATACAAAGTAAAGCTCACTCTACACTGTGTAGTCAAACACTCCCAGGGCAGGTACAGCACGGGTTAGATACAGAGTAAAGCTCCCTCTACACTGTCCCATCAAACACTCCCAGGGCAGGTACAGCACGGGTTAGATGCAGAGTAAAGCTCACTCTACACTGTCCCGTCAAACACTCCCAGGGCAGGTACAGCACGGTTTAGATACAGAGTAAAGCTCCCTCTACACTGTCCCCATCAAGCACTCCCAGGGCTGGTATAGCACGGGTTAGATAGAGAGTAAAGCTCCCTCTACACTGTCCCATCAAACAATCCCAGGGCAGGTACAGCACGGGTTAGATACAGAGTAAAGCTCCCTCTACACTGTCCCATCAAACACTCCCAGTGCAGGTACAGCACGGGTTAGATACAGAGTAAAGCTCCCTCTACACTGTCCCGTCAAACACTGCCAGGGCAGGTACAGCATGGGTTAGATACAGAGTAAAGCTCAACCTACACTGTCCCATCAAACAATGCCAGGGCAGGTACAGCACGGGTTAGATACAGAGTAAAGCTCCCTCTGCACTGTCCCGTCAAACACTCCCAGGGCAGGTACAGCACGGGTTAGATACAGAGTAAAGCTCCCTCTACACTGTCCCGTCAAACACTCACAGGGCAAGTATAGCACGGGTTCGTTCCAGAGTAAAGCTCCCTCTACACTGTTCCGTCAAACACTCCCAGAGCAGATACAGCACAGGTTAGATATAGAGTAAAGATCCCTCTCCACTGTCCCGTCAAACACTCCCAGGGCAGTTCCAGCACGGGTTAGATACAGAGTAAAGCTCTCTCTACACTGTCCCTTCAAACACTCCTAGGGCAGGGACAGCACGGGTTAGATACAGTGTAAATCTCCCTCTACACTGTCCCATCAAACAATCCCAGGGCAGGTACAGCACGGGTTAGATACAGAGTAAAGCTTCCTCGACACTATCCCGTCAAACACTCCCAGGGCAGATACAGTGCGGGTTAGATACAGAGTAAAGCTCCCTCTACACTGTCCCGTCAAACACTCCCAGGGCAGGTACAGCATGGGTTAGATACAGAGTAAAGCTCCCTGTGCACTGACCCATCAAACACTCCCAGGGCAGGTACAGCACGGGTTAGATACAGAGTAAAGCTCCCTCTAAACTGTCCCATCAAACAATCCCAGGGCAGGTACAGCACGGGTTAGATACAGAGTAAAGCACCCTCTACACTGTCCCGTCAAACACACCCAGGGCACATACAACACAGGTTAGATACAGAGTAAAGCTCCCTCTACACTGTCCCGTCAAACACTCAATGGGCAGGTACAGCACGGGTTAGATACAGAGTAAAGCTCCCTCTACACTGTCCCATCAAACAATCCCAGGGCAGGTATAGCACGGGTTAGATACAGAGTAAAGCTCCCTCTACACTGTCCCGTCAAACACTCCCAGGGCAGCTTCAGCACGGGTTAGATACAGAGTAAAGCTCCCTCTACACTGTCCCATCAAACAATCCCAGGGCAGGTACAGCACGGGTTAGATACAGAGTAAAGCTCCCTCTACACTGTCCCGTCAAACACACCCAGGGCACATACAACACAGGTTAGATACAGAGTAAAGCTCCCTCTGCACTGTCCCGTCAAACACTCAATGGGCAGGTATAGCACGGGTTAGATACAGAGTAAAGCTCTCTCTGCACTGTCCCGTCAAACACTCCCAGGGCAAGAAAAGCACGGGTTAGCTACAGACTAAAGCTCCCTCTACACTGTCCCGTCAAACACTCCCAGAGCAGATACAGCACAGGTTAGATACAGAGTAAAGCTCCCTCTACACTGTCCCGTCAAACACTCCCAGGGCAGTTCCAGCACGGGTTAGATAGAGTGTAAATCTCCCTCTACACTGTCCCATCAAACACTCCCAGGGCAGGTACAGCACGGGTTAGATACAGAGTAAAGCTCACTCTACACTGTCCCAACAAACAATCCCAGCGCAGGTACAGCACGGGTTAGATACAGAGTAAAGCTCCCTCTACACTGTCCCATCAAACAATCCCAGGGCAGGCACAGTACGGGTTAGATACAGAGTAAAGCTCCCTCTACACTGTTCCGTTAAACACTCCCAGGGCAGATACAGCACAGGTTAGCTAGAGAGTAAAGCTCCCTCTACACTGTCCCGTCAAACACTCCCAGGGCAGGTATAGCACGGGTTAGATACAGAGTAAAGTTCCCTCTACACTGTCCCGTCAAACACTCCCAGGGCAGGTATAGCAGGGGTTAGATACAGAGGAAATCTCCCTCGACAGTGTCCCATCAAACACACCCAGTGCAGGTACGGCACGGGTTAGATACAGAGTAAAGCTCCCTCTACACTGTCCCATCAAACACTCACAGGGCAGGTACAGCACGGGTTAGATACAGAGTGAAGCTCCCTCTACACTGTCCCGTCAAACACTCCCAGGGCAGGTACAGCATGGGTTAGATACAGAGTAAAGCTCCCTCTACACTGTCCCCATCAAACACTCGCAGGGCTGGTATAGCACGGGTTAGATACAGAGCAAAGCTCCCTCTACACTGTCCCGTCAAACACTCCCAGGGCAAGTATAGCACGGGTTAGTTACAGAGTAAAGCTCCCTCTACACTGTCCCGTCAAACACTCCCAGAGCAGATACAGCACAGGTTAGACACAGAGTAAAGCTCCCTCTACACTGTCCCGTCAAACACTCCCAGGGCAGTTCCAGCACGGGTTAGATACAGAGTAAAGCTCCCTCTACATTGTCCCATCAAACACTCCCAGGGCAGCTCCAGCACGGGTTAGATACAGAGTAAAGCTCCCTCTACACTGTCCCATCAAACAATCCCAGGGCAGGTGCAGCATGGGTGAGATACAGAGTAAAGCTCCCTCTACACTGTCCCATCAAACAATCCCAGGGCAGGTACAGCACGGGTTAGATACAGAGTAAAGCTCCCTCGACACTGTCCCGTCAAACACTCCCAGGGCAGGTACAGCATGGGTTAGATACAGAGTAAAGCTCCCTGAACACTGTCCGATCAAACACTCCCAGGGCAGGTACAGCACGGGTTAGATACAGAGTAAAACTCCCTCTACACTGTCCCATCAAACAATCCAAGGGCAGGTACAGCACGGGTTAGATACAGAGTAAAGCTCACTCTACACTGTGTAGTCAAACACTCCCAGGGCAGGTACAGCACGGGTTAGATACAGAGTAAAGCTCCCTCTACACTGTCCCATCAAACACTCCCAGGGCAGGTACAGCACGGGTTAGATGCAGAGTAAAGCTCACTCTACACTGTCCCGTCAAACACTCCCAGGGCAGGTACAGCACGGTTTAGATACAGAGTAAAGCTCCCTCTACACTGTCCCCATCAAGCACTCCCAGGGCTGGTATAGCACGGGTTAGATAGAGAGTAAAGCTCCCTCTACACTGTCCCATCAAACAAGCCCAGGGCAGGTACAGCATGGGTTAGATACAGAGTAAAGCTCCCTCTACACTGTCCCCATCAAACACTCGCAGGGCTGGTATAGCACGGGTTAGATACAGAGCAAAGCTCCCTCTACACTGTCCCGTCAAACACTCCCAGGGCAAGTATAGCACGGGTTAGTTACAGAGTAAAGCTCCCTCTACACTGTCCCGTCAAACACTCCCAGAGCAGATACAGCACAGGTTAGACACAGAGTAAAGCTCCCTCTACACTGTCCCGTCAAACACTCCCAGGGCAGTTCCAGCACGGGTTAGATACAGAGTAAAGCTCCCTCTACATTGTCCCATCAAACACTCCCAGGGCAGCTCCAGCACGGGTTAGATACAGAGTAAAGCTCCCTCTACACTGTCCCATCAAACAATCCCAGGGCAGGTGCAGCATGGGTGAGATACAGAGTAAAGCTCCCTCTACACTGTCCCATCAAACAATCCCAGGGCAGGTACAGCACGGGTTAGATACAGAGTAAAGCTCCCTCGACACTGTCCCGTCAAACACTCCCAGGGCAGGTACAGCATGGGTTAGATACAGAGTAAAGCTCCCTGAACACTGTCCGATCAAACACTCCCAGGGCAGGTACAGCACGGGTTAGATACAGAGTAAAACTCCCTCTACACTGTCCCATCAAACAATCCAAGGGCAGGTACAGCACGGGTTAGATACAGAGTAAAGCTCACTCTACACTGTGTAGTCAAACACTCCCAGGGCAGGTACAGCACGGGTTAGATACAGAGAAAAGCTCCCTCTACACTGTCCCATCAAACAATCCCAGGGCAGGCACAGTACGGGTTAGATACAGAGTAAAGCTCCCTCTACACTGTTCCGTTAAACACTCCCAGGGCAGGTATAGCACGGGTTAGATACAGAGTAAAGTTCCCTCTACACTGTCCCGTCAAACACTCCCAGGGCAGGTATAGCAGGGGTTAGATACAGAGCAAATCTCCCTCGACAGTGTCCCATCAAACACACCCAGTGCAGGTACGGCACGGGTTAGATACAGAGTAAAGCTCACTCTACACTGTCCCAACAAACAATCCCAGCGCAGGTCCAGCACGGGTTAGATACAGAGTAAAGCTCCCTCTAAACTGTCCCATCAAACAATCCCAGGGCAGGTACAGCACGGGTTAGATACAGAGTAAAGCACCCTCTACACTGTCCCGTCAAACACACCCAGGGCACATACAACACAGGTTAGATACAGAGTAAAGCTCCCTCTACACTGTCCCGTCAAACACTCAATGGGCAGGTACAGCACGGGTTAGATACAGAGTAAAGCTCCCTCTACACTGTCCCATCAAACAATCCCAGGGCAGGTATAGCACGGGTTAGATACAGAGTAAAGCTCCCTCTACACTGTCCCGTCAAACACTCCCAGGGCAGCTTCAGCACGGGTTAGTTACAGAGTAAAGCTCCCTCTACACTGTCCCGTCAAACACTCCCAGAGCAGATACAGCACAGGTTAGACACAGAGTAAAGCTCCCTCTACACTGTCCCGTCAAACACTCCCAGGGCAGTTCCAGCACGGGTTAGACACAGAGTAAAGCTCCCTCTACATTGTCCCATCAAACACTCCCAGGGCAGCTCCAGCACGGGTTAGATACAGAGTAAAGCTCCCTCTACGCTGTCCCATCAAACAATCCCAGGGCAGGTACAGCACGGGTTAGATACAGAGTAAAGCTTCCTCGACACTATCCCGTCAAACACTCCCAGGGCAGATACAGTGCGGGTTAGATACAGAGTAAAGCTCCCTCTACACTGTCCCGTCAAACACTCCCAGGGCAGGTACAGCATGGGTTAGATACAGAGTAAAGCTCCCTGTGCACTGACCCATCAAACACTCCCAGGGCAGGTACAGCACGGGTTAGATACAGAGTAAAGCTCCCTCTAAACTGTCCCATCAAACAATCCCAGGGCAGGTACAGCACGGGTTAGATACAGAGTAAAGCACCCTCTACACTGTCCCGTCAAACACACCCAGGGCACATACAACACAGGTTAGATACAGAGTAAAGCTCCCTCTACACTGTCCCGTCAAACACTCAATGGGCAGGTACAGCACGGGTTAGATACAGAGTAAAGCTCCCTCTACACTGTCCCATCAAACAATCCCAGGGCAGGTATAGCACGGGTTAGATACAGAGTAAAGCTCCCTCTACACTGTCCCGTCAAACACTCCCAGGGCAGCTTCAGCACGGGTTAGATACAGAGTAAAGCTCCCTCTACACTGTCCCATCAAACAATCCCAGGGCAGGTACAGCACGGGTTAGATACAGAGTAAAGCTCCCTCTACACTGTCCCGTCAAACACACCCAGGGCACATACAACACAGGTTAGATACAGAGTAAAGCTCCCTCTGCACTGTCCCATCAAACACTCAATGGGCAGGTATAGCACGGGTTAGATACAGAGTAAAGCTCTCTCTGCACTGTCCCGTCAAACACTCCCAGGGCAAGAAAAGCACGGGTTAGCTACAGACTAAAGCTCCCTCTACACTGTCCCGTCAAACACTCCCAGAGCAGATACAGCACAGGTTAGATACAGAGTAAAGCTCCCTCTACACTGTCCCGTCAAACACTCCCAGGGCAGTTCCAGCACGGGTTAGATAGAGAGTAAATCTCCCTCTACACTGTCCCATCAAACACTCCCAGGGCAGGTACAGCACGGGTTAGATACAGAGTAAAGCTCACTCTACACTGTCCCAACAAACAATCCCAGCGCAGGTACAGCACGGGTTAGATACAGAGTAAAGCTCCCTCTACACTGTCCCATCAAACAATCCCAGGGCAGGCACAGTACGGGTTAGATACAGAGTAAAGCTCCCTCTACACTGTTCCGTTAAACACTCCCAGGGCAGATACAGCACAGGTTAGCTAGAGAGTAAAGCTCCCTCTACACTGTCCCGTCAAACACTCCCAGGGCAGGTATAGCACGGGTTAGATACAGAGTAAAGTTCCCTCTACACTGTCCCGTCAAACACTCCCAGGGCAGGTATAGCAGGGGTTAGATACAGAGGAAATCTCCCTCGACAGTGTCCCATCAAACACACCCAGTGCAGGTACGGCACGGGTTAGATACAGAGTAAAGCTCCCTCTACACTGTCCCATCAAACACTCACAGGGCAGGTACAGCACGGGTTAGATACAGAGTGAAGCTCCCTCTACACTGTCCCGTCAAACACTCCCAGGGCAGGTACAGCATGGGTTAGATACAGAGTAAAGCTCCCTCTACACTGTCCCCATCAAACACTCGCAGGGCTGGTATAGCACGGGTTAGATACAGAGCAAAGCTCCCTCTACACTGTCCCGTCAAACACTCCCAGGGCAAGTATAGCACGGGTTAGTTACAGAGTAAAGCTCCCTCTACACTGTCCCGTCAAACACTCCCAGAGCAGATACAGCACAGGTTAGACACAGAGTAAAGCTCCCTCTACACTGTCCCGTCAAACACTCCCAGGGCAGTTCCAGCACGGGTTAGATACAGAGTAAAGCTCCCTCTACATTGTCCCATCAAACACTCCCAGGGCAGCTCCAGCACGGGTTAGATACAGAGTAAAGCTCCCTCTACACTGTCCCATCAAACAATCCCAGGGCAGGTGCAGCATGGGTGAGATACAGAGTAAAGCTCCCTCTACACTGTCCCATCAAACAATCCCAGGGCAGGTACAGCACGGGTTAGATACAGAGTAAAGCTCCCTCGACACTGTCCCGTCAAACACTCCCAGGGCAGGTACAGCATGGGTTAGATACAGAGTAAAGCTCCCTGAACACTGTCCGATCAAACACTCCCAGGGCAGGTACAGCACGGGTTAGATACAGAGTAAAACTCCCTCTACACTGTCCCATCAAACAATCCAAGGGCAGGTACAGCACGGGTTAGATACAGAGTAAAGCTCACTCTACACTGTGTAGTCAAACACTCCCAGGGCAGGTACAGCACGGGTTAGATACAGAGTAAAGCTCCCTCTACACTGTCCCATCAAACACTCCCAGGGCAGGTACAGCACGGGTTAGATGCAGAGTAAAGCTCACTCTACACTGTCCCGTCAAACACTCCCAGGGCAGGTACAGCACGGTTTAGATACAGAGTAAAGCTCCCTCTACACTGTCCCCATCAAGCACTCCCAGGGCTGGTATAGCACGGGTTAGATAGAGAGTAAAGCTCCCTCTACACTGTCCCATCAAACAAGCCCAGGGCAGGTACAGCATGGGTTAGATACAGAGTAAAGCTCCCTCTACACTGTCCCCATCAAACACTCGCAGGGCTGGTATAGCACGGGTTAGATACAGAGCAAAGCTCCCTCTACACTGTCCCGTCAAACACTCCCAGGGCAAGTATAGCACGGGTTAGTTACAGAGTAAAGCTCCCTCTACACTGTCCCGTCAAACACTCCCAGAGCAGATACAGCACAGGTTAGACACAGAGTAAAGCTCCCTCTACACTGTCCCGTCAAACACTCCCAGGGCAGTTCCAGCACGGGTTAGATACAGAGTAAAGCTCCCTCTACATTGTCCCATCAAACACTCCCAGGGCAGCTCCAGCACGGGTTAGATACAGAGTAAAGCTCCCTCTACACTGTCCCATCAAACAATCCCAGGGCAGGTGCAGCATGGGTGAGATACAGAGTAAAGCTCCCTCTACACTGTCCCATCAAACAATCCCAGGGCAGGTACAGCACGGGTTAGATACAGAGTAAAGCTCCCTCGACACTGTCCCGTCAAACACTCCCAGGGCAGGTACAGCATGGGTTAGATACAGAGTAAAGCTCCCTGAACACTGTCCGATCAAACACTCCCAGGGCAGGTACAGCACGGGTTAGATACAGAGTAAAACTCCCTCTACACTGTCCCATCAAACAATCCAAGGGCAGGTACAGCACGGGTTAGATACAGAGTAAAGCTCACTCTACACTGTGTAGTCAAACACTCCCAGGGCAGGTACAGCACGGGTTAGATACAGAGTAAAGCTCCCTCTACACTGTCCCATCAAAAACTCCCAGGGCAGGTACAGCACGGGTTAGATGCAGAGTAAAGCTCACTCTACACTGTCCCGTCAAACACTCCCAGGGCAGGTACAGCACGGTTTAGATACAGAGTAAAGCTCCCTCTACACTGTCCCCATCAAGCACTCCCAGGGCTGGTATAGCACGGGTTAGATAGAGAGTAAAGCTCCCTCTACACTGTCCCATCAAACAAGCCCAGGGCAGGTACAGCACGGGTTAGATACAGAGTAAAGCTCCCTCTACACTGTCCCATCAAACACTCCCAGTGCAGGTACAGCACGGGTTAGATACAGAGTAAAGCTCCCTCTACACTGTCCCGTCAAACACTGCCAGGGCAGGTACAGCATGGGTTAGATACAGAGTAAAGCTCAACCTACACTGTCCCATCAAACAATGCCAGGGCAGGTACAGCACGGGTTAGATACAGAGTAAAGCTCCCTCTACACTGTCCCGTCAAACACTCCCATGGCAGGTACAGCACGGGTTAGATACAGAGTAAAGCTCCCTCTACACTGTCCCGTCAAACACTCCCAGGGCAAGTATAGCACGGGTTCGTTACAGAGTAAAGCTCCCTCTACACTGTTCCGTCAAACACACCCAGAGCAGATACAGCACAGGTTAGATATAGAGTAAAGATCCCTCTCCACTGTCCCGTCAAACACTCCCAGGGCAGTTCCAGCACGGGTTAGATACAGAGTAAAGCTCTCTCTACACTGTCCCTTCAAACACTCCGAGGGCAGGTACAGCACGGGTTAGATACAGTGTAAATCTCCCTCTACACTGTCCCATCAAACAATCCCAGGGCAGGTACAGCACGGGTTAGATACAGAGTAAAGCTTCCTCGACACTATCCCGTCAAACACTCCCAGGGCAGATACAGTGCGGGTTAGATACAGAGTAAAGCTCCCTCTACACTGTCCCGTCAAACACTCCCAGGGCAGGTACAGCATGGGTTAGATACAGAGTAAAGCTCCCTGTGCACTGACCCATCAAACACTCCCAGGGCAGGTACAGCACGGGTTAGATACAGAGTAAAGCTCCCTCTAAACTGTCCCATCAAACAATCCCAGGGCAGGTACAGCACGGGTTAGATACAGAGTAAAGCACCCTCTACACTGTCCCGTCAAACACACCCAGGGCACATACAACACAGGTTCGATACAGAGTAAAGCTCCCTCTGCACTGTCCCGTCAAACACTCAATGGGCAGGTACAGCACGGGTTAGATACAGAGTAAAGCTCCCTCTACACTGTCCCATCAAACAATCCCAGGGCAGGTATAGCACGGGTTAGATACAGAGTAAAGCTCCCTCTACACTGTCCCGTCAAACACTCCCAGGGCAGCTACAGCACGGGTTAGATACAGAGTAAAGCTCCCTCTACACTGTCCCATCAAACAATCCCAGGGCAGGTACAGCACGGGTTTGATACAGAGTAAAGCTCCCTCTACACTGTCCCGTCAAACACACCCAGGGCACATACAACACAGGTTAGATACAGAGTAAAGCTCCCTCTGCACTGTCCCGTCAAACACTCAATGGGCAGGTACAGCACGGGTTAGATACAGAGTAAAGCTCCCTCTACACTGTCCCATCAAACAATCCCAGGGCAGGTATAGCACGGGTTAGATACAGAGTAAAGCTCTCTCTACACTGTCCCGTCAAACACTCCCAGGGCAAGTATAGCACGGGTTAGCTACAGACTAAAGCTCCCTCTACACTGTCCCGTCAAACACTCCCAGAGCAGATACAGCACAGGTTAGATACAGAGTAAAGCTCCCTCGACACTGTCCCGTCAAACACTCCCAGGGCAGTTCCAGCACGGGTTAGATAGAGAGTAAATCTCCCTCTACACTGTCCCATCAAACACTCCCAGGGCAGGTACAGCACGGGTTAGATACAGAGTAAAGCTCACTCTGCACTGTCCCAACAAACAATCCCAGCGCAGGTACAGCACGGGTTAGATACAGAGTAAAGCTCCCTCTACACTGTCCCATCAAACAATCCCAGGGCAGGCACAGTACGGGTTAGATACAGAGTAAAGCTCCCTCTACACTGTTCCGTTAAACGCTCCCAGGGCAGATACAGCACAGGTTAGCTAGAGAGTAAAGCTCCCTCTACACTGTCCCGTCAAACACTCCCAGGGCAGGTATAGCACGGGTTCGATACAGAGTAAAGTTCCCTCTACACTGTCCCGTCAAACACTCCCAGGGCAGGTATAGCAGGGGTTAGATACAGAGCAAATCTCCCTCGACAGTGTCCCATCAAACACACCCAGTGCAGGTACGGCACGGGTTAGATACAGAGTAAAGCTCCCTCTACACTGTCCCATCAAACACTCCCAGGGCAGGTACAGCACGGGTTAGATACAGAGTGAAGCTCCCTCGACACTGTCCCGTCAAACACTCCCAGGGCAGGTACAGCATGGGTTAGATACAGAGTAAAGCTCCCTCTACACTGTCCCCATCAAACAGTCGCAGGGCTGGTATAGCACGGGTTAGATACAGAGCAAAGCTCCCTCTGCACTGTCCCGTCAAACACTCCCAGGGCAAGGAAAGCACGGGTTAGTTACAGAGTAAAGCTCCCTCTACACTGTCCCGTCAAACACTCCCAGAGCAGATACAGCACAGGTTAGACACAGAGTAAAGCTCCCTCTACACTGTCCCGTCAAACACTCCCAGGGCAGTTCCAGCACGGGTTAGATACAGAGTAAAGCTCCCTCTACATTGTCCCATCAAACACTCCCAGGGCAGCTCCAGCACGGGTTAGATACAGAGTAAAGCTCTCTCTACACTGTCCCATCAAAACAATCCCAGGGCAGGTGCAGCATGGGTGAGATACAGAGTAAAGCTCCCTCTACACTGTCCCATCAAACAATCCCAGGGCAGGTACAGCACGGGTTAGATACAGAGTAAAGCTCCCTCGACACTGTCCCGTCAAACACTCCAGGGCAGGTACAGCACAGGTTAGATACAGAGTAAAGCTCCCTCTACACTGTCCCGTCAAACACTCACAGGGCAGGTACAGCATGGGTTAGATACAGAGTAAAGCTCCCTGAACACTGTCCGATCAAACACTCCCAGGGCAGGTACAGCACGGGTTAGATACAGAGTAAAGCTCCCTCTACACTGTCCCATCAAACAATCCAAGGGCAGGTACAGCACGGGTTAGATACAGAGTAAAGCTCACTTGTGGAAATAGAGGTAAACAAGTATGATTTGATTGGGATTACAGAAACGTGGCTGCAGGGTGGGCAAGGCTGGGAACTTAACATCCAGGGATATACAATATTTAGGAAGGATCGGCAAAAAGGTAGGGGAGGTGGGGTAGCATTGCTGGTAAAGGCGGGGATTAATGCAATGGAAAGGAAGGATATTAACTCGGATGAAACGGAATCTGTATGGGTAGAAATGAGAAATAGCAAGGGGAGAAAAACGTTAGTGGGTGTGATATATAGGCCTCCAAATAGTAATATGGAGGTGAGGGAAGGCATAAAAAGGGAAATTAGAGAAGCGTGCGATAAGAGCACAGCTGTCATCATGGGTGACTTTAATTTACATATTGATTGGACTACCCAAATTAGTAAAAATTCTGAGGAGGAGGAATTCCTGGAATGTTTTCGGGACGGTTATCTGGACCAATATGTCGAGGAGCCGACTCGAGATCAGGCCATTTTAGACTGGGTATTGTGCAATGAGAAGGGACTTATCACCAATCTTCTTGTACGAGGCCCCTTGGGTCAGAGCGATCATAATATGATCGAGCTCTCAGTCGAGATGGAGAGTGAGGAAATTGAATCAGAGACTAAGGTCCAGAACTTAAATAAAGGGAATTACGAGGGTATGAGACGGGAATTGGGTAAGATTGATTGGGTGGTGTTTCTGGGGGGATTGACAGTGGATAGACAATGGCAAGCATTCAAAGATAGAATGGAAGAATTCCAGAACATGTTTATACCGGTTTGGCATAAAAATAAACCTAAAAAGGTGACTCAACCGTGGATAACGAGGGAAATTAGGGACAGCATAAAATCAAAAAAAGGGCATATCAACTGGCAAAAAAAGCACCAGACCGGAAGATTGGGGGCAGTACAGGATACAGCAGAAGAGGACAAAGGGATTAATCAGGAAGGGGAAAATAGAATACGAAAGTAAACTTGCAGCAAAAATAAAGACAGACTGCAAAAGCTTTTATCGGTATATCAGGAGGAAAAGACTGGTAAAATCCCAAGTCGGTCCCCTGCAGTCCGATTCGGGAGAATATATAATGGAGAATAAGGAAATGGCAGACCAATTAAACTCATACTTTGGTTCTGTATTCACAAAGGAGGACACAAATAACCTCCCAGGAATATCGGCAAACATAGGGACTAATGAGAGGGAGGAGCTGACAGAAATTAGTATCTCTAGGGATATGGTGTTGGGTAAGTTGAGGGGACTGAAGGCCGACAAATCCCCGGGGCCTGATAAACTACATCCTAGGGTACTTAAGGAGGTGGCCCTGGAGATAGCAGATGCTCTAAGGATCATCTTCCGGAACTCCATTGACTCGGGAACAGTACCCGTGGATTGGAGGGTAGCTAATGTTACCCCAATATTTAAAAAGGGGGGTAGAGAGAAAGCAGGGAATTATAGACCAGTAAGCCTTACATCGGTTGTGGGCAAAATGCTAGAGTCCATTATTAAGGATAAAATAGCGGAGCACTTGACAAATGGGGAAAGGATCGGACAGAGTCAACATGGATTTACAAAGGGTAAATCGTGTTTGACTAATCTGCTGGAATTTTTTGAGGAAGTAACTGGTAAAATAGATGGGGGAGAGCCAGTGGATGTGGTGTACCTTGACTTCCAGAAAGCCTTCGATAAGGTTCCACACAAAAGATTATCATGCAAAATTAAGGCTCATGGGATTGGGGGCAAAGTATTAACGTGGATAGAGAACTGGCTGGCGGATAGAAAACAGAGAGTTGGAATAAACGGCTCGTTTTCGGAGTGGCAGGCAGTGACCAGCGGGGTGCCGCAAGGATCTGTCCTGGGACCCCAGCTGTTCACAATATATATAAATGATCTGGATCAGGGAATTGGATGCAATATTTCCAAATTCGCTGACGACACTAAACTAGGAGGAGGGGTGGGCTCTGATGAGGATGTCAGGAGGCTACAGTGCGATTTGGACAGGTTGGGGGAATGGGCGGATACGTGGCAGATGCACTATAATGTGGATAAATGCGAGGTTATCCACTTTGGGGGTAAAAACAGGAGGGTAGATTATTATCTAAATGGCAATAGATTGGGAGATGGGGAAGTGCAGAGGGACCTGGGTGTTCTTGTGCACCAGTCACTGAAGGAGAGCATGCAGGTGCAACAGGCGATTAAGAAGGCAAATGGTATGTTGGCCTTCATATCAAGGGGGTT
>NW_028226311.1:0-49961 GCF_052327205.1 Somniosus microcephalus | reverse complement strand
GAGTGAGGGAGAGATTGGGAGTGAGAGAGAGAGAGAGATTGGGAGTGTGAGAGAGAGAGAGAGATTGGGAGTGTGAGAGAGAGAGAGATTGGGAGTGAGAGAGAGAGAGATAGGGAGTGTGAGAGAGAGAGAGACTGGGAGTGTGAGAAAGAGAAACTGGGAGTGTGAGTGAGAGAGAGACATTGGGAGTGTGAGAGATAGAGAGAGATTGGGAGTGTGAGAGAGAGAGAGATTGGGAGTGTGAGAGAGAGAGGGACTGGGAGTGAGAGAGAGAGAGACTGGGAGTGTGAGAGAGAGAGATCAGGAGTGTGAGAGAGAGAGAGAGATTGGGAGTGTGAGAGAGAGAGAGTGGGAGTGTGAGAGAGAGAGAGATTGGGAGTGTGAGAGAGAGAGAGATTGGGAGTGTGAGAGAGAGAGATTGGAAGTGTGAGAGAGAGAGAGATTGGGAGTGTGACAGAGAGAGATTGGGAATGTGACAGAGAGAGAGATTGGGAGTGTGAGAGAGAGAGAGATTGGGAGTGTGAGAGAGAGAGATTGGGAGTGTGAGAGAGAGGGAGAGTGGGGGGGTGAGAGAGAGAGATTGGGAGTGTGAGGGAGAGAGAGATTGGGAGTGTGAGAGAGAGAGAGATTGGGAGTGTGAGAGAGAGAGATTGGGAGTGAGAGAGAGAGAGGCTGGGAGTGTGAGAGAGAGAGAGATTGGGAGTGTGAGAGAGGGAGAGATTGGGAGTGAGAGAGAGAGAGAGATTGGGAGTGTGAGAGAGAGAGAGACTGGGAGTGAGAGAGAGAGATTGGGAGTGTGAGAGAGAGAGACTGGGAGTGTGAGTGAGAGAGAGAGATTGGGAGAGTGAGAGAGAGGGAGAGATTGGGAGTGTGTGTGAGAGAGAGAGATTGGGAGTGTGAGAGAGAGAGAGATTGGGAGTGAGAGAGAGAGAGATTGGGAGTGAGAGAGAGAGAGATTGGGAGTGCGAGAGAGAGAGAGAATGGGAGTGTGAAAGAGGGAGACTGGGAGTGTGAGTGAGAGAGAGACATTGGGAGTGTGAAAGATAGAGTGAGATTGGGAGTGTGAGAGAGAGAGAGATTGGGAGTGTGAGAGAGAGAGATTGGGAGTGTGAGAGAGAGAGATCAGGAGTGTGAGAGAGAGAGAGAGATTGGGAGTGTGAGAGAGAGAGACTGGGAGTGTGAGAGAGAGATAGATTGGGAGTGTGAGAGAGAGAGAGATTGGGAGTGTGACAGAGAGAGAGATTGTGAGTGTGAGAGAGAGAGACTGGGAGTGAGAGAGAGAGAGAGACTGGGAGTGTGAGAGAGAGAAAGATTGGGAGTGTGAGAGAGAGAGAGATTGGGAGTGTGAGAGAGAGAGATTGGGAGTGTGAGAGAGAGAGAGATTGGGTGTGTGAGAGAGAGAGAGAGATTGGGAGTATGAGAGAGAGAGATTGGGAGTGTGAGAGAGAGAGAGAGATTGGGAGTGTGAGAGAGAGAGAGAGATTGGGAGTGTGAGATAGAGAGAGATTGGGAGTGTGAGAGAGAGAGAGATTGGGAGTGTGAGAGAGAGAGATTGGGAGTGTGTGAGAGAGAGAGATTGGGAGTGTGAGAGAGAGAGATTGGGAGTGTGAGAGAGAGAGAGATTGGGAGTGTGAGAGAGAGAGAGAGATTGGGAGTGTGAGAGAGAGAGAGATTGGGAGTGTGAGAGAGAGAGAGATTGGGAGTGTGAGAGAGAGAGATTGGGAGTGTGTGAGAGAGAGAGATTGGGAGTGTGAGAGAGAGAGAGATTGGGAGTGAGAGAGAGAGAGAGATTGGGAGTGTGAGAGAGGGAGAGATTGGGAGTGAGAGAGAGAGAGAGATTGGGAGTGTGAGAGAGAGAGAGACTGGGAGTGAGAGAGAGACTGTACCTTTTTGCTATGTAAGCTTTGGCAATATGGTTCTCTGTAAACTTTCATGCCAATAAAGCATTTTAATTGGAATTGGAATTGGAATTGGAGAGAGAGATTGGGAGTGTGTGAGAGATAAAGTGGGACTGTCAGAGAGAGAGAGAGTGGGAGTGTGAGAGAGAGAGAGAGCGGGAGTGTGTGTGAGAGAGAGAGAGAGAGAGAGTGGGAGTGTGTGAGAGAGAGAGCGAGTGGGAGTGTGTGAGAGAGAGAGAGTGGGAGTGTGTGAGAGAGAGAGTGGGAGTGTGTGAGAGACAGAGAGAGACTGGGAGTGTGTGAGAGAGAGAGACTGGGAGTGTGTGAGAGAGAGACAGACTGGGAGCGTGAGAGAGAGAGACTGGGAGTGTGAGAGAGTGAGGCTGGGAGTGTGAGAGAGAGAGAGAGAGACTGGGAGTGTGAGAGTCAGAGAGAGTGGGAGTGTGTGAGAGAGAGAGAGAGAGACTGGGAGTGTGTGAGAGAGAGAGACTGGGAGTGTGTGAGAGAGAGAGACTGGGAGTGTGTGAGAGAGAGAGGGAGAGACTGGGAGTGTGAGAGAGAGCGAGACTGGGAGTGTGTGAGAGAGAGAGAGACTGGGAGTGTGTGAGAGAGAGAGAGACTGGGAGTGTGAGAGAGAGAGATTGGGAGTGTGAGAGAGAGAGATTGGGAGTGTGAGAGAGAGAGAGACTGGGAGTGAGAGAGAGAGAGAGAGACTGGGAGTGTGTGTGAGAGAGAGAGAGAGTGGGGGTGTGAGAGAGAGAGAGAGAGAGACTGGGAGTGAGAGAGACTGGGAGTGAGAGAGAGAGAGAGTGTGTGTGTGAGAGAGAGACTGGGAGAGTGAGAGAGAGAGAGAGAGAGTGTATGTGAGAGAGAGAGAGAGAGACTGGGAGTGTGCGTGAGAGAGAGAGAGAGTGGGAGTGTTTGTGTGAGAGAAAGAGACAGGGCGTGTGAGAGAGACTGGGAGTGAGAGAGAGAGAGAGGGAGAGAGACTGGGAGTGTGTGAGAGAGAGAGACTGGGAGTGTGTGAGAGAGAGAGAGACTGGGAGTGTGAGAGAGAGAGATTGGGGGTGTGAGAGAGAGAGATTGGGAGTGTGAGAGAGAGAGAGACTGGGAGTGAGAGAGAGAGAGAAGAGACTGGGAGTGTGTGTGAGAGAGAGAGAGAGTGGGGGTGTGAGAGAGAGAGAGAGAGACTGGGAGTGAGAGAGACTGGGAGTGAGAGAGAGAGAGAGAAAGTGTGTTTGTGTGAGAGAGAGAGAGAGACTGGGAGAGTGAGACACAGAGAGAGAGAGTGTGTGTGAGAGAGAGAGAGAGAGAGACCGGGAGTGTGAGAGAGAGAGTGAGAGACTGGGAGTGTGTGTGAGAGAGAGAGAGAGTGGGAGTGTTTGTGTGAGGGAGAGAGACTGGGAGTGTGAGAGAGACTGGGATTGAGAGAGAGAGAGAGAGAGATTGGGAGTGTGAGAGAGAGAGATTGGGAGTGCGAGAGAGAGAGAGATTGGGAGTGTGAGAGAGAGAGAGAGATTGGGAGTCTGAGAGAGAGAGACTGGGAGTGTGAGAGAGAGAGGCTGGGAGTGTGAGAGAGAGAGAGAGAGAGACTGGGAGTGTGAGAGACAGAGAGAGTGGGAGTGTGTGAGAGAGAGAGGGAGAGACTGGGAGTGTGTGAGAGAGAGAGACTGGGAGTGTGTGAGAGAGAGAGACTGGGAGTGTGTGAGAGAGAGACTGGGAGTGTGAGAGAGAGAGATTGGGAGTGTGAGAGAGAGAGATTGGGAGTGTGAGAGAGAGACTGGGAGTGAGAGAGAGAGAGAGAGACTGGGAGTGTGTGTGAGAGAGAGAGAGAGTGGGGGTGTGTGAGAGAGAGTGAGAGAGACTGGGAGTGAGAGAGACTGGGAGTGAGAGAGAGAGAGAGAGTGTGTGTGTGTGAGAGAGAGAGAGACTGGGAGTGTGAGAGAGAGAGAGAGAGAGTGTGAGAGACTGGGAGTGTGTGTGAGAGAGAGAGAGTGGGAGTGTTTGTGTGAGAGAGAGAGACTGGGAGTGTGAGAGAGACTGGGTGTGTGTGTGTGAGAGAGAGAGAGAGACTGGGAGTGTGTGAGAGAGAGAGAGTGGGAGTGTGTGAGAGAGAGAGGGAGAGACTGGGAGTGTGTGAGAGAGAGAGACTGGGAGTGTGTGAGAGAGAGAGGGAGAGACTGGGAGTGTGTGTGAGAGAGAGAGAGTGGGAGTGTTTGTGTGAGAGAGAGAGGCTGGGAGTGTGAGAGAGAGAGAGAGTGGGAGTGTGTGAGAGAGAGAGAGACTGGGAGTGTGTGAGAGAGAGAGACTGGGAGTGTGAGAGAGAGAGACTGGGAGTGTGTGAGAGAGAGAGACTGGGAGTGTGTGAGAGAGAGAGAGACTGGGAGTGTGAGAGAGAGAGATTGGGAATGTGAGAGAGAGAGATTGGGACTGTGAGAGAGAGAGAGACTGTACCTTTTTGCAATGTAAGCTTTGGCAATATGGTTCTCTGTAAACTTTCATGCCAATAAAGCATTTGAATTGAATTGAATTGAATTGACTGGGAGTGAGAGAGAGAGAGAGAGAGAGACTGGGAGTGTGTGTGAGAGAGAGAGAGAGTGGGGTGTGAGAGAGAGAGAGAGAGACTGGGAGTGAGAGAGACTGGGAGTGAGAGAGAGAGAGAGAGAGTGTGTGTGTGAGAGAGAGAGAGAGAGACTGGGAGAGTGAGAGAGAGAGAGAGAGAGTGAGAGACTGGGAGTGTGTGTGAGAGAGAGAGAGAGTGGGAGTGTTTGTGTGAGAGAGAGAGACTGGGAGTGTGAGAGAGACTGGGAGTGAGAGAGAGAGAGAGAGAGAGAGAGACTGGGAGTGTGTGAGAGAGAGAGATTGGGAGTGTGAGAGAGAGAGAGATTAGGAGCGTGAGAGAGAGAGAGAGATTGGGAGTGTGAGAGAGAGAGAGATTGGGAGTGTGAGAGAGAGAGAGAGATTGGGAGTCTGAGAGAGAGAGACTGGGAGTGTGAGAGAGAGAGGCTGGGAGTGTGAGAGAGAGAGAGAGAGACTGGGAGTGTGAGAGACAGAGAGAGTGGGAGTGTGTGGGAGAGAGAGGGAGAGACTGGGAGTGTGTGAGAGAGAGAGACTGGGAGTGTGTGAGAGAGAGAGGGAGAGACTGAGAGTGTGTGAGAGAGAGAGAGAGTGGGAGTGTTTGTGTGAGAGAGAGAGACTGGGATTGTGAGAGAGACTGGGAGTGTGTGAGAGAGAGAGTGAGAGAGACTGGGAGTGTGTGAGAGAGAGAGATTGGGAGTGTGAGAGAGAGAGAGATTGGGAGTGTGAGAGAGAGAGAGAGATTGGGAGTCTGAGAGAGAGAGAGATTGGGAGTGTGAGAGAGAGAGAGATTGGGAGTGAGAGAGAGAGAGAGAGACTGGGAGTGTGAGAGAGAGATTGGGAGTGTGAGAGAGAGAGAGAGACAGAGACAGAGAGAGAGAGAGAGCGACCCGGCACCAGGACACCGAGAGCCCGGAGACACCCGGGACACAGCCCGGCTCACCGAGACCGAAAGACCGGCCCAGAGACACAGTAAGGCCCGGGGACAGAGAGAGAGAGAGAGAGCGAGGTCACGGGAACAGAGAGAGAGAGAACCCGGGAACAGAGAGAGAGATCCCGGCAACAGAGAGAGAGGACATCGGAGCGGGAGGGAGCGAGAGAGCGTGAGAGAGAGAGAGGAGAGGAAACACCAGCTGGAGAGAAAAAGCTGGAGAGAGAGAGAAACAGAGGCCTGAACCGCGAGACCGGAGACCGGGAGGAGCAGCCCGAACCAGGACAATAAATAAGAGGCCTGGGGAGGGTGAACCCGAGAACGCGAGGCCCAGAGACCGCGGGATCGGAGACCGGGAGGAGCGGCCCGAACCGGGAAAACAAGTAAGAGGCCTGGGAAGGGCGAACCCAAGACCGCGAGGTCGAAGAACGGGAGGAGCGGCCCGAACCGGGAAAACGAGTAAGAGGCCTGGGGAGGGTGAACCCGAGACCGCGAGGCCCAGAGACCGCGGGAACGGAGACCGGGAGACCAGGGCAGAAAACAGCCTGGTCAGTCAAAAAACCCGGGGCCTGAGACCGACACGACGACACGAGGAGCTCCGCCCAGAGCGCGGAAAGCGAATGAGTCCGGGGCACGGAGAGTGTACGAGTTTGGAACACGGAGAGAGTGAGCGAGTCCGAGGCCCGGAGAGCGAGTGAGAGAGTCGGAAGAGAAAAAAAAAAAAAAAAAAATAACCGGAGAAATAAATTTTACCTAATTCTACCTAAGTTTAATTTTAGTTCAAGTTAGTTCGGAAAAAGTTTAATTTTATTTAAATACCTGAAAAAAGAACAACAAACCCGCGAGGAAAAGGAATAGAAACCCGAGAGAAACGATAAACTACCCGAACCAAGATCCTGTGAGAGAAAGAGAAAGATAAACCTTTAAGAACAGCTATATCAAAGATGAACCCCTGAAAAACTCCCAATTTTGGACCTAAAAGTGGGCTAAGGTGGAACACGACACAAAAAAGAGAAAAAAAAAAGATATCTATCTGAGACAAAAAACAAACGACTACAATGAGCAGGGAAATGATATATCCTGAGCAATGCACAAAAAATAAAGCAAAGGAAAAATACAAGTACACAACACTAAAAAATAACCCAGAGATCCTCTACGTTGACTATACCACACACAAAGGGACTAAGCTGAAGAACAACCTCATATTCTACACCGAATACGTCACCTCCTGGAAGGAGACTTTACAAAAACACTACACATACGTCTCCAGTGAAGGTATTGGCAGTGGAGGCAGACTGAAAATATGTAAAGATGGAAACCTAGATAAAGATGACCCCCTGCTAACCATAAGCTACTACAACAAAAATAGAAAGATCATGATACAGGGGAATGTGGAAAATCTGGACTCCTTCGAAAAGGAATTCCCCCAGTTGAAAACTAAGGCAGACACAAAGAGGACCAATGGACAGGAAGCAAAAGAGAGTCGAACAGAGGATGATGAGAACCAAGTGGAGGAAGAAGAAGAGAGACCAGCAGAGGAAAACACCTCCCTGTCCATCTCCACCCCACCCCACACCTCTCAACGAAAACAAAATGATGAAAGAGAATCTGGCCGAACTAGAACTTGATTTCAACAAATACAGAGAAACACTGGCCAAGAATCTGAAGGAGGAATTCAAACAGCTAAAAACGGAACACGAGTCCTCCACCCACAAGATGACAAAGACCATAGAGGAGCAAAGAAACGAGATCAAAGAACTCCGTACTCAACTAAACAAAACGAAGGAGACCGTAGAAAGGCTCAGCAGGCAACACAAACCTCTTAAGGTCCAAAAACCTGAGGACACAAAAACAACACACACAAGGACACAGAACCCGCCGGATGCCACCCCACACGACGACACACCGAAAGCCACAAACCCCGCTCCAACCAGCCCCCAGTCGAATCATGCCCAGACTACTGCTACCCAGTCCTCACACACAGGAACACAAAAACCGACAGATACCCCCCCAAACGAGGACACACCGAAAGCCCCAAACCCCGCTCCTGCCACACAACATATCCCAGAAACCCAGCCAACAACCAGCCACCAGGCGAGTCCTACCCAGACTACTGTTACCCAGCCTGAAAAACCAGCCCCTCAGGCGGTCCTGCTGACCGACTCCAACGGAAAGTTTCTGGACCCCCAGAGACTGTTCCCAGACCATCAAGTCCTGAAAAAATGGTGCAGCAACACAGACCAAGCAATGAAGATCCTGAACAAAGAATCCCTTGGAAGCCCCAAATGGATTGTGATCCACACAGGCACGAACGACCTACGCACCCTACAGGAAGGCACTGCTAGGGCGGTGAGCAGGATGGCGGAAAAGGCCAGCAGGGAATTCCCCGAGGCGCGGATCGTGATCTCCACACTACTGCCCAGAAAGGACACCCCAGCCTATATAATCCACAACACCAACAGGGAGATCGACACGAGATGTTCTGTCCTCCCCAACGTCTCCCTGGCCCATCATCCAAACATCAACACAAGGGACCTCTATGACGAAATACATCTACTCAAACAGCGGATGTGGGTCTTCGCAAGAAACCTCATAAACACTGCCAAAAGACGCAGCCCTCCCACCCCCTCTACCATTGGGAGCCCAAACAGGACCACCAATGTCCCCCACCCCCCATTACAAAACCAACAACAGAACCGTACTTTTATACCTGACCCAAGACCCCCCTCTAGACCACAGACTGTAGACCAAGAACTGAGAAAGATCATGACGATGCTGAACAGCCTGATAGAAAGCCGGAGAAATTATTAATATTGTTATTTCTCATTATCATTATTGATCAGTATTATTACTATTATTAGATAGATATATGTGCATGCCTCATGAAATTTATACTAAATCATCATTTAGCATTATAGAAAATAGTGTTTCCACACTCATCCCACAAAATAGGTCCATTTTATTTCGTTTTATTGAACTATATAAATGCGTTCTTTCCACATAAGCGGCTGGAATATCCAGGGCCTCCGCTCCTCAACTTTTGGGACGAAGAGTACAGACCCTGAATTCCTAAAAGCTATAAAAGACATTGATATAATTGTGTTAACAGAAACATGGTGCCAAAAGGACGTGCCGACCCATTGTCCTCCAATGTACCATGAAATCATTGTGCCCTCAGTAAAGAACACTAAAACACGCAAGGGCAGAACCTCCGGGGGAATATTGGTGTGGTATAAGGGAGAACTGGACAAACACATCTCACCGGTAAAACAGGGAAAGTCACACGTATGGCTAAAACTAGATAAAAATATAGGAATAGCAAAAAAAGATGTTTACTTATGTGCGATCTACATACCTCCAATAGAATCGCCATATTTCGAAGAGGAGTTATTTGATACTCTCCACATGGAAATCAGCCATTTCCAGGCCCAAGGAAAGGTGATAATATGTGGGGACCTAAATGCAAGGACCGGTTGTGAACCTGACTTCATAGACCCACAGGGAAACAACCATGTGTTTGGCCAGACCCCTTTAGATGTCACACCAGTCATCGCAAATCGGAACAACCTTGATCGTGAAATAAATAAAAGCGGTAGGGAGGTAGTGCAACTCTGCCGAGCCTTAGGCCTGTACATAGTTAATGGTAGGTTCAGAGGGGACTCCCTAGGGAGACTCACATACTCCTCAACTCTTGGGTCTAGTGTGGTGGACTATACAATCACTGACCTGGACCCCTGCGATATCAACTCATTCACTGTCAGGCAGCAATCCCCCCTCTCAGACCATAACCAAATAAATATGTACCTTAAACTTTCTGCCCAAACTACAGACACAAAAAAGGAACCCAGTAAGCTCCATAAAATAAACCAGACATACAGATGGGCCCCAGACAGTGGAGAAAAATTCATCACAGCACTAAAGTCACCTGATCTCACAAGTAAAATATCAAAATTTAAAGAAAACCCATACGAGATCACCAGAGATGGTGTAAACATGGCCATAGAGGATATAAATATGATCTTCCATGAGGCAGCTGTAAAAGCCGACCTTGTGAAACAGAAGAGGAAGCGTCACAAAAGACAAAATAAAAATAAGAAATGGTTTGACCACGAATGCAAAAATGCCAGAAAAGACCTGAGAAAAATATCAAACCAAAAGCATCGCCAACCAAACAATCCGGACCTACGTACTAGATACAATGAAACCCTCAAAAGATATAAACACACCATTAGGAACAAAACACAAAACTATACCCACAAAATACTCGAAGAAATTGAAAACTCCACCAATCCAAAACAATTCTGGGAAATGTGGAATAACCTGAGTACAACACAATTGCAAGCATTACCAATCCAAGATGGCGACATCTGGAGAACACATTTTGAAAACCTCTACAAAGACATCCCAATAAACGAAACAAACCCAAGTCAACATCAGGTCACAGAAAAACTCCACACATTAGAAGCAACAATTAAAGACAACCAAAACCCTCTAGACTCCCCAATCACATGGAAAGAACTGGCCACAAAAACAAAATCTCTCCACCTAAAGAAAGCCTGTGGCCCAGACAACATCAAAAATGAAATGCTCAAGTTCAGCAATATGGAGATGCAGGGTGCTGTACTCAAATTCTTCAACATCATATTACGTTCAGGCTGTTTTCCCGATATCTGGTGCCAAGGACTAATCTCCCCCATATATAAAAGTGGAAACAAATCAGACCCAAATAACTACCGCGGCATCTGTGTCAACAGTTGTCTAGGGAAGTTATTCTGCAGTATTCTAAATAGTAGATTACTTGATTTTCTTAACAAACATAATATCCTCAGAAAAAACCAAATAGGCTTTCTTCCAATACACCGCACCGCCGACCATATCTATACCCTTCACACCCTCATTGAAAAACATATACACCAAACAAAAAATGGGAAAATATTCGCCTGTTTCATCGACTTCAAGAGAGCCTTTGACTCTATATGGCACGAAGGGCTCTATTATAAACTTCTTCAGTGTGGAATAGGGGGCAAAGTCTATGACCTTATTAAATCAATGTATCTGAAAAACAAATGCGGGGTCAAAATTGGAGACAAACGCACCGATTTCTTCACCCAGAGAAGAGGCGTCTGGCAGGGCTGCAATTTGAGCCCGACCCTGTTCAACATATACATAAATGAATTAGCAGACATGCTGGAGCAAAGCGAGTCACCAGGTCTCCGTCTCCTGGATGGAGAAGTGAAATCCCTGTTCTATGCGGACGACCTGGTTCTGCTGTCTCCCACAGAACAGGGATTACAGCAACAACTAGACCTACTCGACAAATACTGCCAAAATTGGGCTCTAACAGTAAATCTAAAGAAAACCAACATCATGATTTTTCAAAAAAGGCCCAGATGTCAGGAAAACAAATACCAGTTTACCCTCAGTGATACCACTATAGGACACACTATGAGCTACACCTACCTTGGTCTAACTATTACAGCATCAGGGAGCTTCAGCATAGCAGTGAATGCACTAAAAGAAAAAGCACGAAGAGCCCTATATGCAATAAAAAGAAAATTCTACAACATCCAAATCCCAATCAAAATCTGGCTCAAAATATTTGACAGCATAATCCTGCCCACTGCACTGTACGGTAGTGAAGTATGGGGCCCGCTAAATCACCAAAGCTACACTAAATGGGAAAAACACACAATAGAAGCCCTACATGCAGAATTCTGCCGAAGCATCCTTCGCACCCAAAGAAAAACGCCAACAAATGCATGCAGAGCCGAACTAAGCAGATACCCACTGATAATAAACATCCAAAAACGAGCACTAAACTTCCTAAATCACCTCAAATCTAGCTCCCCAGACACCCTTCATTTCAAAGCCTTTCAGACCCAAGAGCTAAACCCAGAAAAAAGTCCCCTGAGTCAGCTGCTACTGAAACTAAGTACTCAGCCGGACCCTGACCAGCCCCAGACCAACACAGCCATCCAAACACCAATCCGAGTGAACCAAATCATTAAAAAATGCAAAGAAACCTACCTGGAACATTGGAACAAAATAACCGAAAGCCAAAGCAGATTAGAATGTTACCGGGCCCTAAAAAGAGAATATAAACTGGCAGACTACCTCACGACCATCAGAGACACAAAACAGAGACAGACCCTCACCAGGTACAGACTAAGCGACCACCAACTGGAAATTGAAAAAGGCAGATACAAGAAATCCTGGCAGCCTAGAGAGAATAGAATATGCGATCAATGTCTGGCCGGCGAGGTTGAAACAGAGATGCATTTCCTCCTAAAATGCGAAAAATTCAACACATCAAGAAACATATTATTCAACAAGCTAAGCCAAACAACCCCAGATTTCAAGGAATTGGATGACCTGTCAAAATTGAGATTAGTTCTAGGAGAAGGAGACAGACCATACCTAGGGGCCAAATATGTAACAACATGTCACAACCTGAGGACTGTTTAAAATTAAGACTGTTTAAAATTAATATTGAACGTACCAAATGAAGTACAAAGACTGTTTAAAATTAATATTGTTTAAAAGTAATATTGTATGTACCCAACAAATGTCAAATCGATTGACACCTACAGAATGTTGGAAAACTGTACCTTTTTGCTATGTAAGCTTTGGCAATATGGTTCTCTGTAAACTTTCATGCCAATAAAGCATTTGAACTGAACTGAACTGAACTGAACTGATTGGGAGTGTGTGAGAGAGAGAGAGATTGGGAGTGTGAGAGAGAGAGATTGGGAGTGAGAGAGAGAGATTGGGAGTGTGAGAGAAGAGAGATAGGGAGTGTGAGAGAGAGATTGGGAGTGTGAGAGAGAGAGAAAGATTGGGAGTGTGTAAGAGAGAGAGAGATTGGGAGTGTGAGAGAGAGGGAGAGATTGGGAGTGTGTGTGAGAGAGAGAGATTGGGAGTGTGTGAGAGAGAGAGAGCTTGGTGTGTGTGAGAGAGAGAGATTGGGAGTGAGAGAGAGAGAGAGAGAGACTGGGAGTCTGAGAGAGAGAGAGAGATTGGGAGTGTGTGTGAGGGAGACTGGGAGTGTGAGAGAGAGAGATTGGGAGTGTGAGAGAGAGAGTTTGGGTGTGTGAGAGAGAGACAGAGATTGGGATTGTGAGAGAGAGAGAGATTGGGAGTGTGAGAGAGAGAGACTGGGAGTGAGAGAGAGAGATTGGGAGTGTGTGAGACAGAGAGAGAGAGTGGGAGTGTGTGAGAGAGAGAGAGTGGGAGTGTGTGAGAGAGAGAGTGGGAGTGTGTGAGAGAGAGAGAGAGACTGGGAGTTTGTGAGAGAGAGAGAGACTGGGAGTGTGAGAGAGAGAGACTGGGAGTGTGAGAGAGAGAGGGTGGGAGTGTGAGAGAGAGAGAGAGAGACTGGGAGTGTGAGAGACAGAGAGAGTGGGAGTGTGTGAGAGAGAGAGGGAGAGACTGGGAGTGTGTGAGAGAGACTGGGAGTGCGTGAGAGAGAGAGGGAGAGACTGGGAGTGTAAGAGAGAGAGAGACTGGGAGTGTGTGAGAGAGAGAGACTGGGAGTGTGTGAGAGAGAGAGAGACTGGGAGTGTGAGAGAGAGAGATTGGGAGTGTGAGAAAGAGAGATTGGGAGTGTGAGAGAGAGAGAGACTGGGAGTCAGAGAGAGAGAGAGAGAGACTGGGAGTGTGTGTGAGAGCGAGAGAGAGTGGGGGTGTGAGAGAGAGAGAGAGAGACTGGGAGTGAGAGAGACTGGGAGTGAGAGAGAGAGAGAGAGAGTGTGTGTGTGAGAGAGAGAGAGAGACTGGGAGAGTGAGTGAGAGAGAGAGAGAGAGTGAGAGACTGGGAGTGTGTGTGAGAGAGAGAGAGAGTGGGAGTGTTTGTGTGAGAGAGAGAGACTGGGAGTGTGAGAGAGACTGGGAGTGAGAGAGAGAGAGAGAGAGAGACTGGGAGTGTGTGAGAGAGAGAGATTGGGAGTGTGAGAGAGAGAGAGATTGGGAGTGTGAGAGAGAGAGATTGGGAATGTGAGAGAGAGAGAGATTGGGAGTGTGAGAGAGAGAGAGAGATTGGGAGTCTGAGAGAGAGAGAGAGACTGGGAGAGTGTGAGAGAGAGAGGGAGAGACTGGGAGTGTGAGAGACAGAGAGAGTGGGAGTGTGTGAGAGAGAGAGGGAGAGACTGGGAGTGTGAGAGAGAGAGAGACTGGGAGAGTGTGAGAGAGAGAGGGAGAGACTGGGAGTGTGAGAGAGAGAGACTGGGAGTGTGTGAGAGAGAGAGACTGGGAGTGTGTGAGAGAGAGAGAGACTGGGAGTTTGAGAGAGAGAGATTGGGAGTGTGTGAGAGAGAGATTGGGAGTGTGACAGAGAGACTGGGAGTGAGAGAGAGAGAGAGAGACTGGGAGTGTGTGTGAGAGAGAGAGAGTGGGGGTGTGTGAGAGAGAGTGAGAGAGACTGGGAGTGAGAGAGACTGGGAGTGAGAGAGAGAGAGAGAGTGTGTGTGTGTGAGAGAGAGAGAGAGACTGGGAGTGTGAGAGAGAGAGAGAGAGAGAGTGAGAGACTGGGAGTGTGTGTGAGAGAGAGAGAGTGGGAGTGTTTGTGTGAGAGAGAGAGACTGGGCATGTGAGAGAGACTGGGAGTGTATGTGAGAGAGAGAGAGAGAGACTGGGAGTGTGTGAGAGAGAGAGATTGGGAGTGTGAGAGAGAGAGAGATTGGGAGTGTGAGAGAGAGAGAGAGATTGGGAGTGTGAGAGAGAGAGAGATTGGGAGTGTGAGAGAGAGAGAGAGATTGGGAGTCTGAGAGAGAGAGAGAGATTGGGAGTGTGAGAGAGAGAGAGATTGGGAGTGAGAGAGAGAGAGAGAGATTGGGAGTGTGTGAGAGAGAGAGAGATTGGGAGTGTGAGAGAGAGAGAGATTGGTAGTGTGAGAGAGAGAGATTGGGAGTGAGAGAGAGAGAGATTGGGAGTGTGAGAGAGAGAGACTGGGAGTGTGAGAGATAGAGTGAGATTGGGAGTGTGAGAGAGAGAGAGACTGGGAGTGTGAGAGAGAGAGATTGGGAGTGTGAGAGAGAGAGATTGGGAGTGTGAGAGAGAGAGAGACTGGGAGTGAGAGAGATAGAGAGATTGGGAGTCTGAGAGAGAGAGAGAGATTGGGAGTGTGAGAGAGAGAGACATTGGGAGTGTGAGAGATAGAGTGAGATTGGGAGTGTGAGAGAGAGAGAGACTGGGAGTGTGAGAGAGAGAGATTGGGAGTGTGAGAGAGAGAGATTGGGAGTGTGAGAGAGAGAGAGACTGGGAGTGAGAGAGAGAGAGAGATTGGGAGTGTGAGAGAGAGAGAGAGATTGGGAGTGTGAGAGAGGAAGTTATTCTGCAGTATTCTAAATAGTAGATTACTTGATTTTCTTAACAAACATAATATCCTCAGAAAAAACCAAATAGGCTTTCTTCCAAAACACCGCACCGCCGACCATATCTATACCCTTCACACCCTCATCGAAAAACATAAACACCAAACAAAAAATGGGAAAATATTCGCCTGTTTCATCGACTTCAAGAAAGCCTTTGACTCTATATGGCACGAAGGGCTCTATTATAAACTTCTTCAGTGTGGAATAGGGGGCAAAGTCTATGACCTTATTAAATCAATGTATCTGAAAAACAAATGCGGGGTCAAAATTGGAGACAAACGCACCGATTTCTTCACCCAGAGAAGGGGCGTCCGGCAGGGCTGCAATTTGAGCCCGACCCTGTTCAACATATACATAAATGAATTAGCAGACATGCTGGAGCAAAGCGAGTCACCAGGTCTCCGTCTCCTGGATGGAGAAGTGAAGTCCCTGTTCTATGCGGACGACCTGGTTCTGCTGTCTCCCACAGAACAGGGATTACAGCAACAACTAGACCTACTCGACAAATACTGCCAAAATTGGGCTCTAACAGTAAATCTAAAGAAAACCAACATCATGATTTTTCAGAAAAGACCCAGATGTCAGGAAAACAAATACCAGTTTACCCTCAGTGATACCACTATAGGACACACTATGAGCTACACCTACCTTGGTCTAACTATTACAGCATCAGGGAGCTTCAGCATAGCAGTGAATGCACTAAAAGAAAAAGCCCGAAGAGCCCTATATGCAATAAAAAGAAAATTCTACAACATCCAAATCCCAATCAAAATCTGGCTCAAAATCTTTGACAGCATAATCCTGCCCATTGCGCTATACGGTAGTGAAGTATGGGGCCCGCTAAATCACCAAAGCTACACTAAATGGGAAAAACACACAATAGAAGCCCTACATGCAGAATTCTGCCGAAGCATCCTTCGCACCCAAAGAAAAACGCCAACAAATGCATGCAGAGCCGAACTAGGCAGATACCCACTGATAATAAACATCCAAAAACGAGCACTAAACTTCCTAAATCACCTCAAATCTAGCTCCCCAGACACCCTTCATTTCAAAGCCTTTCAGACCCAAGAGCTAAACCCAGAAAAGAGTCCCCTGAGTCAGCTGCTACTGAAACTAAGTACTCAGCCGGACCCTGACCAGCCCCAGACCAACACAGCCGTCCAAACACCAATCCGAGTGAACCAAATCATTAAAAAATGCAAAGAAACCTACCTGGAACATTGGAACAAAATAACCGAAAGCCAAAGCAGATTAGAATGTTACCGGGCCCTAAAAAGAGAATATAAACTGGCAGACTACCTCACGACCATCAGAGACACAAAACAGAGACAGACCCTCACCAGGTACAGACTAAGCGACCACCAACTGGAAATTGAAAAAGGCAGATACAAGAAATCCTGGCAGCCTAGAGAGAATAGAATATGCGATCAATGTCTGGCTGGCGAGGTTGAAACAGAAATGCATTTCCTCCTAAAATGCGAAAAATTCAACACATCAAGAAACATATTATTCAACAAGCTAAGCCAAACAACCCCAGATTTCAAGGAATTGGATGATCTGTCAAAATTGAGATTAGTCCTAGGAGAAGGAGACAGACCATACCTTGGGGCTAAATATGTAACAACTGGTCACAACCTGAGGACTGTTTAAAAGTAAGACTGTTTAAAATTAATATTGAACGTACCAAATGAAGTAGAAAGACTGTTTAAAATTAATATTGTTTAAAAGTAATATTGTATATACCCAACAAATGTCAAATCGATTGACACCTACAGAATGTTGGAAAACTGTACCTTTTTGCAATGTAAGCTTTGGCAATATGGTTCTCTGTAAACTTTCATGCCAATAAAGCATTTGAACTGAACTGAACTGAACTGAACTGAGAGAGACTGGGAGTGTGTGTGAGAGAGAGAGAGAGTGGGGGTGTGAGAGAGAGAGAGAGAGAGACTGGGAGTGAGAGAGACTGGGAGTGAGAGAGAGAGAGAGTGTGTGTGTGAGAGAGAGAGAGAGAGACTGGGAGAGTGAGAGAGAGAGAGAGAGAGTGTATGTGAGAGAGAGAGAGAGAGACTGGGAGTGTGCGTGAGAGAGAGAGAGTGGGAGTGTTTGTGTGAGAGAAAGAGACTGGGAGTGTGAGAGAGACTGGGAGTGAGAGAGAGAGAGAGGGAGAGAGACTGGGAGTGTGTGAGAGAGAGAGACTGGGAGTGTGTGAGAGAGAGAGAGACTGGGAGTGTGAGAGAGAGAGATTGGGGGTGTGAGAGAGAGAGATTGGGAGTGTCAGAGAGAGAGAGACTGGGAGTGAGAGAGAGAGAGAAGAGACTGGGAGTGTGTGTGAGAGAGAGAGAGAGTGGGGGTGTGAGAGAGAGAGAGAGAGAGACTGGGAGTGAGAGAGACTGGGAGTGAGAGAGAGAGAGAGAAAGTGTGTATGTGTGAGAGAGAGAGAGAGAGAGACTGGGAGAGTGAGAGAGAGAGAGAGAGAGTGTGTGTGAGAGAGAGAGAGAGAGAGAGACCGGGAGTGTGAGAGAGTGAGTGAGAGACTGGGAGTGTGTGTGAGAGAGAGAGAGAGTGGGAGTGTTTGTGTGAGGGAGAGAGACTGGGAGTGTGAGAGAGACTGGGAGTGAGAGAGAGAGAGAGAGAGATTGGGAGTGTGAGAGAGAGATTGGGAGTGCGAGAGAGAGAGAGATTGGGAGTGTGAGAGAGAGAGATTGGGAGTCTGAGAGAGAGAGACTGGGAGTGTGAGAGAGAGAGGCTGGGAGTGTGAGAGAGAGAGAGAGAGAGACTGGGAGTGTGAGAGACAGAGAGAGTGGGAGTGTGTGAGAGAGAGAGGGAGAGACTGGGAGTGTGTGAGAGAGAGAGACTGGGAGTGTGTGAGAGAGAGAGACTGGGAGTGTGTGAGAGAGAGAGAGACTGGGAGTGAGAGAGACTGGGAGTGAGAGAGAGAGAGAGAGTGTGTGTGTGTGAGAGAGAGAGAGAGACTGGGAGTGTGAGAGAGAGAGAGAGAGAGAGTGAGAGACTGGGAGTGTGTGTGAGAGAGAGAGAGTGGGAGTGTCTGTGTGAGAGAGAGAGACTGGGCGTGTGAGAGAGACTGGGAGTGTGTGTGAGAGAGAGAGAGAGAGACTGGGAGTGTGTGAGAGAGAGAGATTGGGAGTGTGAGAGAGAGAGAGATTGGGAGTGTGAGAGAGAGAGAGAGATTGGGAGTGTGAGAGAGAGAGAGATTGGGAGTGTGAGAGAGAGAGAGAGATTGGGAGTCTGAGAGAGAGAGAGATTGGGAGTGTGAGAGAGAGGGAGAATGGGAGTGAGAGAGAGAGAGAGAGATTGGGAGTGTGTGAGAGAGAGAGAGGTTGGGAGTGTGAGAGAGAGAGAGATTGGGAGTGAGAGAGAGAGAGATTGGGAGTGAGAGTGAGAGAGATTGGGAGTGTGAGAGAGAGAGAGACTGGGAGTGTGAGAGAGAGAGACTGGGTGTGTGAGTCAGAGAGAGACATTGGGAGTGTGAGAGATAGAGTGAGATTGGGAGTGTGAGAGAGAGAGAGACTGGGAGTGTGAGAGAGAGAGATTGGGAGTGTGAGAGAGAGAGATTGGGAGTGTGTGAGAGAGAGAGACTGGGAGTGAGAGAGAGAGAGAGAGACTGGGAGTATGTGTGAGAGAGAGAGAGAGTGGGGGTGTGAGAGAGAGAGAGAGAGAGGCAGGGAGTGAGAGAGAATGGGAGTGAGAGAGAGAGAGAGTGTGTGTGTGTGAGAGAGAGAGAGAGACTGGGAGAGTGAGAGAGAGAGAGAGAGAGTATGTGAGAGAGAGAGAGAGAGACTGGGAGTGAGCGTGAGAGAGAGAGAGAGTGGGAGTGTTTGTGTGAGAGAAAGAGACTGGGAGTGTGAGAGAGACTGGGAGTGAGAGAGAGAGAGAGAGGGAGAGAGACTGGGAGTGTGTGAGAGAGAGAGACTGGGAGTGTGTGAGAGAGAGAGAGACTGGGAGTGTGAGAGAGAGAGATTGGGGGTGTGAGAGAGAGAGATTGGGAGTGTCAGAGAGAGAGAGACTGGGAGTGAGAGAGAGAGAGAAGAGACTGGGAGTGTGTGTGAGAGAGAGAGAGAGTGGGGCTGTGAGAGAGAGAGAGAGAGAGACTGGGAGTGAGAGAGACTGGGAGTGAGAGAGAGAGAGAGAAAGTGGGTTTGTGTGAGAGAGAGAGAGAGACTGGGAGAGTGAGAGAGAGAGAGAGAGAGTGTGTGTGAGAGAGAGAGAGAGAGAGACCGGGAGTGTGAGAGAGTGAGTGAGAGACTGGGAGTGTGCGTGAGAGAGAGAGAGAGTGGGAGTGTTTGTGTGAGGGAGAGAGACTGGGAGTGTGAGAGAGACTGGGAGTGAGAGAGAGAGAGAGAGAGATTGGGAGTGTGAGAGAGAGAGCTTGGGAGTGCGAGAGAGAGAGAGATTGGGAGTGTGAGAGAGAGAGAGAGATTGGGAGTCTGAGAGAGAGAGACTGGGAGTGTGAGAGAGAGAGGCTGGGAGTGTGAGAGAGAGAGAGAGAGAGACTGGGAGTGTGAGAGACAGAGAGAGTGGGAGTGTGTGAGAGAGAGAGGGAGAGACTGGGAGTGTGTGAGAGAGAGAGACTGGAGAGTGTGTGAGAGAGAGAGACTGGGAGTGTGTGAGAGAGAGAGAGACTGGGAGTGTGAGAGAGAGAGATTGGGAGTGTGAGAGAGAGAGATTGGGAGTGTGAGAGAGAGACTGGGAGTGAGAGAGAGAGAGAGAGACTGGGAGTGTGTGTGAGAGAGAGAGAGAGTGGGGGTGTGTGAGAGAGAGTGAGAGAGACTGGGAGTGAGAGAGACTGGGGGTGAGAGAGAGAGAGAGAGTGTGTGTGTGTGAGAGAGAGAGACTGGGAGAGTGAGAGAGAGAGAGAGAGAGTGTGTGTGTGAGAGAGAGAGAGAGACTGGGAGTGTGAGAGAGAGAGAGAGAGAGTGTGAGAGACTGGGAGTGTGTGTGAGAGAGAGAGAGTGGGAGTGTTTGTGTGAGAGAGAGAGACTGGGAGTGTGAGAGAGACTGGGAGTGTGTGTGTGTGAGAGAGAGAGAGACTGGGAGTGTGTGAAAGAGAGAGATTGGGAGTGTGAGAGAGAGAGAGATTGGGAGTGTGAGAGAGAGAGAGAGATTGGGAGTGTGAGAGAGAGAGAGATTGGGAGTGTGAGAGAGAGAGAGAGATTGGGAGTCTGAGAGAGAGAGAGATTGGGAGTGTGAGAGAGAGAGAGATTGGGAGTGAGAGAGAGAGAGAGAGAGATTGGGAGTGTGTGAGAGAGAGAGAGATTGGGAGTGTGAGAGAGAGAGAGATTGGGAGTGAGAGAGAGAGAGATTGGGAGTGAGAGAGAGAGAGATTGGGAGTGTGAGAGAGAGAGAGACTGGGAGTGTGAGAGAGAGAAACTGGGAGTGTGAGTGAGAGAGAGACATTAGGAGTGTGAGAGATAGAGTGAGATTGGGAGTGTGAGAGAGAGAGAGATTGGGAGTGTGAGAGAGAGAGAGATTGGGAGTGTGAGAGAGAGAGATTGGGAGTGTGAGACAGAGACATTGGGAGTGTGAGAGAGAGAGAGAGATTGGGAGTGTGAGAGAGAGAGAGAGATTGGGAGTGTGAGAGAGAGGGATTGGGAGTGTGAGAGAGAGAGAGACTGGGAGTAAGAGAGAGAGAGACTGGGAGTGTGAGAGAGAGAAAGATTGGGAGTGTGAGAGAGAGAGAGATTGGGAGTGTGAGAGAGAGAGATTGGGAGTGTGAGAGAGAGAGAGAGAGTGGGAGTGTTTGTGTGAGGGAGAGAGACTGGGAGTGTGAGAGAGACTGGGAGTGAGAGAGAGAGAGAGAGAGATTGGGAGTGTGAGAGAGAGAGATTGGGAGTGTGAGAGAGAGAGAGAGATTGGGAGTCTGAGAGAGAGAGACTGGGAGTGTGAGAGAGAGAGGCTGGGAGTGTGAGAGAGAGAGAGAGAGAGACTGGGAGAGTGAGAGACAGAGAGAGTGGGAGTGTGTGAGAGAGAGAGGGAGAGACAGGGAGTATGTGAGAGAGAGAGACTGGGAGTGTGTGAGAGAGAGAGACTGGGAGTGTGTGAGAGAGAGAGAGACTGGGAGTGTGAGAGAGAGAGATTGGGAGTGTGAGAGAGAGAGATTGGGAGTGTGAGAGAGAGACTGGGAGTGAGAGAGAGAGAGAGAGACTGGGAGTGTGTGTGAGAGAGAGAGAGAGTGGGGGTGTGTGAGAGAGAGTGAGAGAGACTGGGAGTGAGAGAGACTGGGAGTGAGAGAGAGAGAGAGAGTGTGTGTGTGTGAGAGAGAGAGACTGGGAGAGTGAGAGAGAGAGAGAGAGAGTGTGTGTGTGAGAGAGAGAGAGAGACTGGGAGTGTGAGAGAGAGAGAGAGAGAGTGTGAGAGACTGGGAGTGTGTGTGAGAGAGAGAGAGTGGGAGTGTTTGTGTGAGAGAGAGAGACTGGGAGTGTGAGAGAGACTGGGAGTGTGTGTGTGTGAGAGAGAGAGAGACTGGGAGTGTGTGAAAGAGAGAGATTGGGAGTGTGAGAGAGAGAGAGATTGGGAGTGTGAGAGAGAGAGAGAGATTGGGAGTGTGAGAGAGAGAGAGATTGGGAGTGTGAGAGAGAGAGAGAGATTGGGAGTCTGAGAGAGAGAGAGATTGGGAGTGTGAGAGAGAGAGAGATTGGGAGTGAGAGAGAGAGAGAGACCATACCTTGGGGCCAAATATGTAACAACATGTCACAACCTGAGGACTGTTTAAAATTAAGACTGTTTAAAATTAATATTGAACGTACCAAATGAAGTACAAAGACTGTTTAAAATTAATATTGTTTAAAAGTAATATTGTATGTACCCAACAAATGTCAAATCGATTGACACCTACAGAATGTTGGAAAACTGTACCTTTTTGCTATGTAAGCTTTGGCAATATGGTTCTCTGTAAACTTTCATGCCAATAAAGCATTTTAATTGGAATTGGAATTGGAGAGATTGGGAGTGTGTGAGAGAGAGAGAGATTGGGAGTGTGAGAGAGAGAGAGATTGGGAGTGAGAGAGAGAGAGATTGGGAGTGAGAGAGAGAGAGATTGGGAGTGTGAGAGAGAGAGAGACTGGGAGTGTGAGAGAGAGAGACTGGGAGTGTGAGTGAGAGAGAGACATTAGGAGTGTGAGAGATAGAGTGAGATTGGGAGTGTGAGAGAGAGAGAGATTGGGAGTGTGAGAGAGAGAGAGATTGGGAGTGTGAGAGAGAGAGTTTGGGAGTGTGAGACAGAGACATTGGGAGTGTGAGAGAGAGAGAGAGATTGGGAGTGTGAGAGAGAGAGAGAGATTGGGAGTGTGAGAGAGAGGGATTGGGAGTGTGAGAGAGAGAGAGACTGGGAGTAAGAGAGAGAGAGACTGGGAGTGTGAGAGAGAGAAAGATTGGGAGTGTGAGAGAGAGAGAGATTGGGAGTGTGAGAGAGAGAGATTGGGAGTGTGAGAGAGAGAGAGATTGGGAGTGTGAGAGAGAGCGAGAGATTGGGAGTGTGAGAGAGAGAGAGATTGGGAGTATGAGAGAGGGCGAGATTGGGAGTGAGAGAGAGAGAGAGATTGGGAGTGTGAGAGAGAGAGAGACTGGGAGTGAGAGAAAGAGTGAGTGGGAGTGTGTGAGAGAGAAAGTGGGACAGTCAGAGAGAGAGAGAGAGTGGCAGTGTGAGAGAGAGAGAGAGCGGGAGTGTGTGTGAGAGAGAGAGTGTGAGAGAGAGAGAGAGTGGGAGTGTGTGTGAGAGAGAGAGAGAGAGTGGGAACGTGTGTGAGAGAGAGAGTGGGAGTGTGTGAGAGAGAGAGTGGGAGTGTGTGAGAGAGAGAGAGATTGGGAGTGTGTGAGAGAGAGAGATTGGGAGTGTGTGAGAGAGAGAGAGACTGGGGGCGTGAGAGAGAGAGACTGGGAGTGAGAGAGAGAGGCTGGGAGTGTGAGAGAGAGAGAGACTGGGAGTGTGAGAAACAGAGAGAGTGGGAGTGTGTGAGAGAGAGAGAGACTGGGAGTGTGTGAGAGAGAGAGACTGGGAGTGTGAGAGAGAGAGAGACTGGGAGTGTGTGAGAGAGAGAGACTGGGAGTCTGTGAGAGAGAGAGAGACTGGGAGTGTGAGAGAGAGAGATTGGGAATGTGAGAGAGAGAGATTGGGACTGTGAGAGAGAGATAGACTGGGAGTGAGAGAGAGAGAGAGAGACTGGGAGTGTGTGTGAGAGAGAGAGAGAGTGGGGTGTGAGAGAGAGAGAGAGAGACTGGGAGTGAGAGAGAGAGAGAGAGAGTGTGTGTGTGAGAGAGAGAGAGAGAGACTGGGAGAGTGAGAGAGAGAGAGAGAGAGGGTGTGTGAGAGAGAGAGAGAGAGACTGGGAGTGTGAGAGAGAGAGAGAGAGAGAGTGAGAGACTGGGAGTGTGTGTGAGAGAGAGAGAGAGTGGGAGTGTTTGTGTGAGAGAGAGAGACTGGGAGTGTGAGAGAGACTGGGAGTGAGAGAGAGAGAGAGAGAGAGAGAGAGACTGGGAGTGTGTGAGAGAGAGAGATTGGGAGTGTGAGAGAGAGAGAGATTAGGAGTGTGAGAGAGAGAGAGCGATTGGGAGTTTGAGAGAGAGAGAGATTAGGAGTGTGAGAGAGAGAGAGAGATTGGGAGTGTGAGAGAGAGAGAGATTGGGAGTGTGAGAGAGAGAGAGAGATTGGGAGTCTGAGAGAGAGAGACTGGGAGTGTGAGAGAGAGAGGCTGGGAGTGTGAGAGAGAGAGAGAGAGACTGGGAGTGTGAGAGACAGAGAGAGTGGGAGTGTGTGAGAGAGAGAGGGAGAGACTGGGAGTGTGTGAGAGAGAGAGACTGGGAGTGTGTGAGAGAGAGAGGGAGGGACTGGGAGTGTGTGAGAGAGGGAGAGAGTGGGAGTGTTTGTGTGAGAGAGAGAGGCTGGGAGTGTGAGAGAGAGAGAGACTGGGAGTGTGAGAGACAGAGAGAGTGGGAGTGTGTGAGAGAGAGAGAGACTGGGAGTGTGTGAGAGAGAGAGACTGGGAGTGTGAGAGAGAGAGAGACTGGGAGTGTGTGAGAGAGAGAGACTGGGAGTGTGTGAGAGAGAGAGAGACTGGGAGTGTGAGAGAGAGAGATTGGGAATGGGAGAGAGAGAGATTGGGACTGTGAGAGAGAGAGAGACTGGGAGTGAGAGAGAGAGAGAGAGAGACTGGGAGTGTGTGTGAGAGAGAGAGAGACTGGGAGTGAGAGAGACTGGGAGTGAGAGAGAGAGAGAGAGAGTGTGTGTGTGAGAGAGAGAGAGAGAGACTGGGAGAGTGAGGGAGAGAGAGAGAGAGTGTGCGTGAGAGAGAGAGAGAGAGACTGGGAGTGTGAGAGAGAGAGAGAGAGAGTGAGAGACTGGGAGTGTGTGTGAGAGAGAGAGAGAGTGGGAGTGTTTGTGTGAGAGAGAGAGACTGGGAGTGTGAGAGAGACTGGGAGTGAGAGAGAGAGAGAGAGAGAGAGAGACTGGGAGTGTGTGAGAGAGAGAGATTGGGAGTGTGAGAGAGAGAGAGATTAGGAGTGTGAGAGAGAGAGAGAGATTGGGAGTGTGAGAGAGAGATTGGGAGTGTGAGAGAGAGAGAGAGATTGGGAGTCTGAGAGAGAGAGACTGGGAGTGTGAGAGAGAGAGGCTGGGAGTGTGAGAGAGAGAGAGAGAGACTGGGAGTGTGAGAGACAGAGAGAGTGGGAGTGTGTGAGAGAGAGAGGGAGAGACTGGGAGTGTGTGAGAGAGAGAGACTGGGAGTGTGTGAGAGAGAGAGGGAGAGAGAGAGAGACTGGGAGTGTTTGTGTGAGAGAGAGAGACTGGGAGTGTGAGAGAGACTGGGAGTGTGTGAGAGAGAGAGTGAGAGAGACTGGGAGTGTGTGAGAGAGAGAGATTGGGAGTGTGAGAGAGAGAGAGATTGGGAGTGTGAGAGAGAGAGATTGGGAGTCTGAGAGAGAGAGAGACTGGGAGTGTGAGAGAGAGAGAGATTGGGAGTGAGAGAGAGAGAGAGAGACTGGGAGTGTGAGAGAGAGATTGGGAGTGTGAGAGAGAGAGCTTGGGAGTGAGAGAGAGAGAGAGATTGGGAGTGTGTGAGAGAGAGAGAGATTGGGAGTGTGAGAGAGAGAGATTGGGAGTGAGAGAGAGAGATTGGGATTGGGAGAGAAGAGAGATAGGGAGTGTGAGAGAGAGATTGGGAGTGTGAGAGAGAGAGAAAGATTGGGAGTGTGTAAGAGAGAGAGAGATTGGGAGTGTGAGAGAGAGGGAGAGATTGGGAGTGTGTGTGAGAGAGAGAGATTGGGAGTGTGTGAGAGAGAGAGAGCTTGGTGTGTGTGAGAGAGAGAGATTGGGAGTGAGAGAGAGAGAGAGAGAGACTGGGAGTCTGAGAGAGAGAGAGAGAGATTGGGAGTGTGTGTGAGGGAGACTGGGAGTGTGAGAGAGAGAGATTGGGAGTGTGAGAGAGAGAGTTTGGGTGTGTGAGAGAGAGACAGAGATTGGGATTGTGAGAGAGAGAGAGATTGGGAGTGTGAGAGAGAGAGACTGGGAGTGAGAGAGAGAGATTGGGAGTGTGTGAGACAGAGAGAGAGAGTGGGAGTGTGTGAGAGAGAGAGAGTGGGAGTGTGTGAGAGAGAGAGTGGGAGTGTGTGAGAGAGAGAGAGAGACTGGGAGTGTGTGAGAGAGAGAGACTGGGAGTTTGTGAGAGAGAGAGAGACTGGGAGTGTGAGAGAGAGAGACTGGGAGTGTGAGAGAGAGAGAGACTGGGAGTCAGAGAGAGAGAGAGAGAGACTGGGAGTGTGTGTGAGAGCGAGAGAGAGTGGGGGTGTGTGAGAGAGAGTGAGAGAGACTGGGAGTGAGAGAGACTGGGAGTGAGAAAGAGAGAGAGAGAGTGTGTGTGAGAGAGAGAGAGAGAGAGACCCGGCCCACTGAGAGACCGAGCGACCCGGCACCAGGACACCGAGAGCCCGGAGACACCCGGGACACAGCCCGGATCACCGAGACCGAGAGACCGGCCCAGAGACACAGTAAGGCCCGGGGACAGAGAGAGAGAGAGAGCGAGGTCGCGGGAACAGAGAGAGAGAGAACCCGGGAACAGAGAGAGAGAGAACCCGGGAACAGAGAGAGAGATCCCGGCAACAGAGAGAGAGGACATCGGAGCGGGAGGGAGCGAGAGAGCGTGAGAGAGAGAGAGGAGAGGAAACACCAGCTGGAGAGAAAAAGCTGTAGAGAGAGAGAAACAGAGGCCTGAACCGCGAGACCGGAGACCGGGAGGAGCAGCCAGAACCAGGACAATAAATAAGAGGCCTGGGGAGGGTGAACCTGAGAACGCGAGTCCCAGAGACCGCGGGATCGGAGAACGGGAGGAGCGGCCCGAACCGGGAAAACAGGTAAGAGGCCTGGGGAGGGTGAACCCGAGACCGCGAGGCCCAGAGACCGCGGGAACGGAGACCGGGAGACCAGGGCAGAAAACAGCCTGGTCAGTCAAAAAACCCGGGGGCCTGAGACCGACACGAGGAGATCCGCCCAGAGCGCGGAAAGCGAATGAGTCCGGGGCACGGAGAGTGGACGAGTTTGGAACACGGAGAGAGAGAGAGAGTCCGAGGCCCGGAGAGCGAGTGAGTCGGAAGAGAAAAAAAAAAAAACCGGAGAAATAAGTTTTACCTAATTCTACCTAAGTTTCATTTTAGTTAAAGTTAGTTCGGAAAAAGTTTAATTTTATTTAAATACCTGAAAAAAGAACAACAAACCCGCGAGGAAAAGGAATAGAAACCCGAGAGAAACGATAAACTACCCGAACCAAGATCCTGTGAGAGAAAGAGAAAGATAAACCTTTAAGAACAGCTATATCAAAGATGAACCCCTGAAAAACTCCCAATTTTGGACCTAAAAGTGGGCTAAGGTGGAACACGACACAAAAAAGAGGAAAAAAAAAGATATCTATCTGAGACAAAAAAACAAACGACTACAATGAGCAGGGAAATGATATATCCTGAGCAATGCACAAAAAATAAAGCAAAGGAAAAATACAAGTACACAACACTAAAAAATAACCCAGAGATCCTCTACGTTGACTGTACCACACACAAAGGGACTAAGCTGAAGAACAACCTCATATTCTACACCGAATACGTCACCTCCTGGAAGGAGACTTTACAAAAACACTACGCATACGTCTCCAGTGAAGGTATTGGCAGTGGAGGCAGACTGAAAATATGTAAAGATGGAAACCTAGATAAAGATGACCCCCTGCTAACCAAAAGCTACTACAACAAAAATAGAAAGATCATGATACAGGGGAATGTGGAAAATCTGGACTCCTTCGAAAAGGAATTCCCCCAGTTGAAAACTAAGGCAGACACAAAGAGGACCAATGGACAGGAAGCAAAAGAGAGTCGAACAGAGGATGATGAGAACCATATGTGTTGGTGTAGGGGTTACAGGGATCGGGTGGGATATGTGTCGGTGCAGGCTCGATGGGCCGAAATGGCCTCTATCTGCACTGTGGGGTTTCTGTGATTTCTGTGATTTCTGTGAAATGGAGGAAGAAGAAGAGAGACCAGCAGAGGAAAACACCTCCCTGTCCATCTCCACCCCCCCCCACACCTCTCAACGAAAACAAAATGATGAAAGAGAATCTGGCCAAACTAGAACTTGATTTCAACGAATACAGAGAAACACTGGCCAAGAATCTGAAGGAGGAATTCAAACAGCTAAAAACGGAACACGAGTCCACCATCCACAAGATGACAAAGACCATAGAGGAGCAAAGAAATGAGATCAAAGAACTCCGTACTCAACTAAACAAAACGAAGGAGACCGTAGAAAGGCTCAGCAGGCAACACAAACCTCTTAAGGTCCAAAAACCTGAGGACACAAAAACAACACACACAAGGACACAGAACCCGCCGGATGCCACCCCACACGACGACACACCGAAAGCCACAAACCCCGCTCCAACCAGCCCTCAGTCGAATCATGCCCAGACTACTGCTACCCAGTCCTCACACACAGGAACACAAAAACCGACAGATACCCCCCCAAACGAGGACACACCGAAAGCCCCAAACCCCGCTCCTGCCACACAACATATCCCAGAAACCCAGCCAACAACCAGCCACCAGGCGAGTCCTACCCAGACTACTGTTACCCAGTCTGAAAAACCAGCCCCTCAGGCGGTCCTGCTGACCGACTCCAACGGAAAGTTTCTGGACCCCCAGAGGCTGTTCCCAGACCATCAAGTCCTGAAAAAATGGTGCAGCAACACAGACCAAGCAATGAAGATCCTGAACAAAGAATCCCTTGGAAGCCCCAAATGGATTGTGATCCACACAGGCACGAACAACCTACGCACCCTACAGGAAGGCACTGCTAGGGCGGTGAGCAGGATGGCGGAAAAGGCCAGCAGGGAATTCCCCGAGGCGCGGATCGTGATCTCCACACTACTGCCCAGAAAGGACACCCCAGCCTATATAATCCACAACACCAACAGGGAGATCGACACGAGATGTTCTGTCCTCCCCAACGTCTCCCTGGCCCATCATCCAAACATCAACACAAGGGACCTCTATGACGAAATACATCTACTCAAACAGCGGATGTGGGTCTTCGCAAGAAACCTCATAAACACTGCCAAAAGACGCAGCCCTCCCACCCCCTCTACCATTGGGAGCCCATTACAAAACCAACAACAGAACCGTGCTTTTATACCTGACCCAATACCCCCCTCTAGACCACAGACTGTAGACCAAGAACTGAGAAAGATCATGACGATGCTGAACAGCCTGATAGAAAGCCGGAGAAATTATTAATATTGTTATTTCTCATTATCATTATTGATCAGTATTACTATTATTAGAAAGATATATGTGCATGCCTCATGAAATTTATACTAAATCATCATTTAACATTATAGAAAATAGTGTTTCCACACTCATCCCACAAAATAGGTCCATTTTATTTCGTTTTATTGAACTATATAAATGCGTTCTTTCCACATAAGCGGCTGGAATATCCAGGGCTTCCGCTCCTCAACTTTTGGGATGAAGAGTATAGACCCTGAATTCCTAAAAGCTATAAAAGACATTGATATAATTGTGTTAACAGAAACATGGTGCCAAAAGGACGTGCCGACCCACTGTCCTCCAATGTACCATGAAATCATTGTGCCCTCAGTAAAGAACACTAAAACACGCAAGGGCAGAACCTCCGGGGGAATATTGGTGTGGTATAAGGGAGAACTGGACAAACACATCTCACCGGTAAAACAGGGAAAATCGCACGTATGGCTAAAACTAGATAAAAATATAGGAATAGCAAAAAAAGATGTTTACTTATGTGCGATCTACATACCTCCAATAGAATCGCCATATTTCGAAGAGGAGTTATTTGATACTCTCCACATGGAAATCAGCCATTTCCAGGCCCAAGGAAAGGTGATAATATGTGGGGACCTAAATGCAAGGACCGGTTGTGAACCTGACTTCATAGACCCACAGGGAAACAACCATGTGTTTGGCCAGACCCCTTTAGATGTCACACCAGCCATCGCAAATCGGAACAACCTTGATCGTGAAATAAATAAAAGCGGTAGGGAGGTAGTGCAACTCTGCCGAGCCTTAGGCCTGTACATAGTTAACGGTAGGTTCAGAGGGGACTCCCTAGGGAGACTCACATACTCCTCAACTCTTGGGTCTAGTGTGGTGGACTATACAATCACTGACCTGGACCCCTGCGATATCAACTCATTCACTGTCAGGCAGCAATCCCCCCTCTCAGACCATAACCAAATAAATATGTACCTTAAACTTTCTGCCCAAACTACAGACACAAAAAAAGAACCCAGTAAGCTCCATAAAATAAACCAGACATACAGATGGGCCCCAGACAGTGGAGAAAAATTCATCACAGCACTAAAGTCACCTGATCTCACAAGTAAAATATCAAAATTTAAAGAAAACCCATACGAGATCACCAGAGATGGTGTAAACATGGCCATAGAGGATATAAATATGATCTTCCATGAGGCAGCTGTAAAAGCCGACCTTGTGAAACAGAAGAGGAAGCGTCACAAAAGACAAAATAAAAATAAGAAATGGTTTGACCACGAATGCAAAAATGCCAGAAAAGACCTGAGAAAAATATCAAACCAAAGCATCGCCAACCAAACAATCAGGACCTACGTACTAGATACAATGAAACCCTCAAAAGATATAAACACACCATTAGGAACAAAACACAAAACTATACCCACAAAATACTCGAAGAAATTGAAAACTCCACCAATCCAAAACAATTCTGGGAAATGTGGAATAACCTGAGTACAACACAATTGCAAGCATTACCAATCCAAGATGGCGACATCTGGAGAACACATTTTGAAAACCTCTACAAAGACATCCCAATAAACGAAACAAACCCAAGTCAACATCAGGTCACAGAAAAACTCCACACATTAGAAGCAACAATTAAAGACAACCAAAACCCTCTAGACTCCCCAATCACATGGAAAGAACTGGCCACAAAAACAAAATCTCTCCACCTAAAGAAAGCCTGTGGCCCAGACAACATCAAAAATGAAATGCTCAAGTTCAGCAATATGGAGATGCAGGGTGCGGTACTCAAATTATTCAACATCATATTACGTTCAGGCTGTTTTCCCGATATCTGGTGCCAAGGACTAATCTCCCCCATATATAAAAGTGGAAACAAATCAGACCCAAATAACTACCGCGGCATCTGTGTCAACAGTTGTCTAGGGAAGTTATTCTGCAGTATTCTAAATAGTAGATTACTTGATTTTCTTAACAAACATAATATCCTCAGAAAAAACCAAATAGGCTTTCTTCCAAAACACCGCACCACCGACCATATCTATACCCTTCACACCCTCATTGAAAAACATATACACCAAACAAAAAATGGGAAAATATTCGCCTGTTTCATCGACTTCAAGAGAGCCTTTGACTCTATATGGCACGAAGGGCTCTATTATAAACTTCTTCAGTGTGGAATAGGGGGCAAAGTCTATGACCTTATTAAATCAATGTATCTGAAAAACAAATGCGGGGTCAAAATTGGAGACAAACGCACCGATTTCTTCACCCAGAGAAGAGGTGTCCGGCAGGGCTGCAATTTGAGCCCGACCCTGTTCAACATATACATAAATGAATTAGCAGACATGCTGGAGCAAAGCGAGTCACCAGGTCTCAGTCTCCTGGATGGAGAAGTGAAATCCCTGTTCTATGCGGACGACCTGGTTCTGCTGTCTCCCACAGAACAGGGATTACAGCAACAACTAGACCTACTCGACAAATACTGCCAAAATTGTGCTCTAACAGTAAATCTAAAGAAAACCAACATCATGATTTTTCAAAAAAGGCCCAGATGTCAGGAAAACAAATACCAGTTTACCCTCAGTGATACCACTATAGGACACACTATGAGCTACACCTACCTTGGTCTAACTATTACAGCATCAGGGAGCTTCAGCATAGCAGTGAATGCACTAAAAGAAAAAGCACGAAGAGCCCTATATGCAATAAAAAGAAAATTCTACAACATCCAAATCCCAATCAAAATCTGGCTCAAAATATTTGACAGCATAATCCTGCCCATTGCACTGTACGGTAGTGAAGTATGGGGCCCGCTAAATCACCAAAGCTACACTAAATGGGAAAAACACACAATAGAAGCCCTACATGCAGAATTCTGCCGAAGCATCCTTCGCACCCAAAGAAAAACGCCAACAAATGCATGCAGAGCCGAACTAGGCAGATACCCACTGATAATAAACATCCAAAAACGAGCACTAAACTTCCTAAATCACCTCAAATCTAGCTCCCCAGACACCCTTCATTTCAAAGCCTTTCAGACCCAAGAGCTAAACCCAGAAAAGAGTCCCCTGAGTCAGCTGCTACTGAAACTAAGTACCCAACCGGACCCTGACCAGCCCCAGACCAACACAGCCGTCCAAACACCAATCCGAGTGAACCAAATCATTAAAAAATGCAAAGAAACCTACCTGGAACATTGGAACAAAATAACCGAAAGCCAAAGCAGATTAGAATGTTACCGGGCCCTAAAAAGAGAATATAAACTGGCAGACTACCTCACGACCATCAGAGACACAAAACAGAGACAGACCCTCACCAGGTACAGACTAAGCGACCACCAACTGGAAATTGAAAAAGGCAGATACAAGAAATCCTGGCAGCCTAGAGAGAATAGAATATGCGATCAATGTCTAGCCGGCGAGGTTGAAACAGAGATGCATTTCCTCCTAAAATGCGAAAAATTCAACACATCAAGAAACATATTATTCAACAAGCTAAGCCAAACAACCCCAGATTTCAAGGAATTGGATGACCTGTCAAAATTGAGATTAGTCCTAGGAGAAGGAGACAGACCATACCTTGGGGCCAAATATGTAACAACATGTCACAACCTGAGGACTGTTTAAAATTAAGACTGTTTAAAATTAATATTGAACGTACCAAATGAAGTACAAAGACTGTTTAAAATTAATATTGTTTAAAAGTAATATTGTATATACCCAACAAATGTCAAATCGATTGACACCTACAGAATGTTGGAAAACTGTACCTTTTTGCTGTGTAAGCTTTGGCAATATGGTTCTCTGTAAACTTTCATGCCAATAAAGCATTTGAATTGGAATTGGAATTGGAAATTGGAGAGAGAGAGAGTGTGTGTGAGAGAGAGAGAGAGAGACTGGGAGTGTGAGAGAGAGAGAGAGAGATTGAGAGACTGGAATGTGTGAGAGAGAGAGAGAGTGGGAGTGTTTGTGTGAGAGAGAGAGACTGGGAGTGTGAGAGAGACTGGGAGTGTGTGAGAGAGAGAGAGAGAGAGACTGGGAGTGTGTGAGGGAGAGAGATTGGGAGTGTGAGAGAGAGAGAGATTGGGAGTGTGAGAGAGAGAGAGAGATTGGGAGTGTGAGAGAGAGAGAGATTGGGAGTGTGAGAGAGAGAGAGTGATTGGGAGTCTGAGAGAGATAGAGATTGGGAGTGTGAGAGAGAGAGAGATTGGGAGTGTGACAGAGAGAGAGAGATTGGGAGTGTGAGAGAGAGAGAGATTGGGAGTGTGAGAGAGAGAGAGAGATTGGGAGTCTGAGAGAGAGAGAGATTGGGAGTCTGAGAGAGAGAGATACTGGGAGTGTGAGAGAGAGACTGGGAGTGTGTGAGAGAGAGAGAGATTGGGAGTGAGAGAGAGAGAGATTGGGACTGAGAGAGAGAGAGATTGGGAGTGTGAGAGAGAGAGAGACTGGGAGTGTGAGAGAGAGAGACTGGGTGTGTGAGTGAGAGAGAGACATTGGGAGTGTGAGAGATAGAGTGAGATTGGGAGTGTGAGAGAGAGAGAGATTGGGAGTGTGAGAGAGAGAGAGATTGGGAGTGTGAGAGAGAGAGATTGGGAGTGTGAGACAGAGAGATTGGGAGTGTGAGAGAGAGAGAGAGATTGGGAGTGTGAGAGAGAGAGAGAGATTGGGAGTGTGAGAGAGAGAGATTGGGAGTGTGAGAGAGAGAGAGACTAGGAGTAAGAGAGAGAGAGACTGGGAGTGTGAGAGAGAGAAAGATTGGGAGTGTGAGAGAGAGAGAGATTGGGAGTGTGAGAGAGAGAGATTGGGAGTGTGAGAGAGAGAGAGATTGGGAGTGTGAGAGTGAGAGAGAGATTGGGAGTATGAGAGAAAGAGATTGGGAGTGTGAGAGAGATAGAGATTGGGAGTGTGAGAGAGAGAGAGATTGGGGGTGTGAGAGAGAGAGATTGGGAGTGTGTGAGAGAGAGAGATTGGGAGTGAGAGAGAGAGAGAGATTGGGAGTGTGAGAGAGAGAGAGATTGGGAGTGTGAGAGAGAGAGAGATTGGAAGTGTGAGAGAGAGAGATTGGGAGTGTGAGAGAGAGATTGGGTGTGTGAGAGAGAGAGAGACTGGGAGTGAGAGAGAGAGAGAGAGAGACTGGGAGTGTGTGTGAGAGAGAGAGAGAGTGGGGTGTGAGAGAGAGAGAAAGAGAGTGGGTCTTCGCAAGAAACCTCATAAACACTGCCAAAAGACGCAGCCCTCCCACCCCCCCTACCATTGGGAGCCCAAACAGGACCACCAATGTCCCCCACCCCCCTTTACAAAACCGACAACAGAACCGTGCTTTTATACCTGACCCAAGACCCCCCTCTAGAGCACAGACTGTAGACCAAGAACTGAGAAAGATCATGACGATGCTGAACAGCCTGATAGAAAGCCGGAGAAAATTATTAATATTGTTATTTATCATTATCATTATTGTTATCTTATCAGTATTATTACTATTATTAGATAGATATATGTGCATGCCTCATGAAATTTATACTAAATCATCACTTAGCATGAAAGAAAATAGTGTTTCCACACTCATCCCACAAAATAGGTCCATTTTATTTCATTTTATTGAACTATATAAATGCGTTCTTTCCACATAAGCTGCTGGAATATCCAGGGCCTCCGCTCCTCAACTTTTGGGATGAAGAGTACAGACCCTGAATTCCTAAAAGCTATAAAAGACATTGATATAATTGTGTTAACAGAAACATGGTGCCAAAAGGACATGCCGACCCACTGTCCTCCAATGTACCATGAAATCATTGTGCCCTCAGTAAAGAACACTAAAACACGCAAGGGCAGAACCTCCGGGGGAATATTGGTGTGGTATAAGGGAGAACTGGACAAACACATCTCACCGGTAAAACAGGGGAAATCACACGTATGGCTAAAACTAGATAAAAATATAGGAATAGCAAAAAAAGATGTTTACTTATGTGCGATCTACATATCTCCAATAGATTCGCCATATTTCGAAGAGGAGTTATTTGATACTCTCCACATGGAAATCAGCCATTTCCAGGCCCAAGGAAAGGTGATAATATGTGGGGACCTAAATGCAAGGACCGGTTGTGAACCTGACTTCATAGACCCACAGGGAAACAACCATGTGTTTGGCCAGACCCCTTTAGATGTCACACCAGCCATCGCAAATCGGAACAACCTTGATCGTGAAATAAATAAAAGCGGTAGGGAGGTAGTGCAACTCTGCCGAGCCTTAGGCCTGTACATAGTTAATGGTAGGTTCAGAGGGGACTCCCTAGGGAGACTCACATACTCCTCAACTCTTGGGTCTAGTGTGGTGGACTATACAATCACTGACCTGGACCCCTGCGATATCAACTCATTCACTGTCAGGCAGCAATCCCCCCTCTCAGACCATAACCAAATAAATGTGTACCTTAAACTTTCTGCCCAAACTACAGACACAAAAAAGGAACACAGTAAGCTACATAAAATAAACCAGACATACAGATGGGCCCCAGACAGTGGAGATAAATTCATCACAGCACTAAATTCACCTGATCTCACAAGTAAAATTTCAAAATTTAAAGAAAATCTATATGAGATCACCAGAGATGGTGTAAACACGGCCATAGAGGATATAAATATGATCTTCCATGAGGCAGCTGTAAAAGCCGACCTCGTGAAACAGAAGAGGAAGCATCACAAAAGACAAAATAAAAATATGAAATGGTTTGACCACGAATGCAAAAATGCCAGAAAAGACCTGAGAAAAATATCAAACCAAAAGCATCGGCAACCAAACAATCCGGACCTACGTACTAGATACAATGAAACCCTCAAAAGATATAAACACACCATTAGGAACAAAACACAAAACTATACCCACAAAATACTCGAAGAAATTGAAAACTCCACCAATCCAAAACAATTCTGGGAAATGTGGAATAACCTGAGTACAACACAATTGCAAGCATTACCAATCCAAGATGGCGACATCTGGAGAACACATTTTGAAAACCTCTACAAAGACATCCCAAAAAACAAAACAAACCCAAGTCAACATCAGGTCACAGAAAAACTCCACACATTAGAAGCAACAATTAAAGACAACCAAAACCCTCTAGACTCCCCAATCACATGGAAAGAACTGGCCACAAAAACAAAATCTCTCCACCTAAAGAAAGCCTGTGGCCCAGACAACATCAAAAATGAAATGCTAAAGTTCAGCAATATGGAGATGCAGGGTGCGATACTCAAACTATTCAACATCATATTACGCTCAGGCTGTTTTCCCGATATCTGGTGCCAAGGACTAATCTCCCCCATATATAAAAGTGGAAACAAATCAGACCCAAATAACTACCGCGGCATCTGCGTCAACAGTTGTCTAGGGAAGTTATTCTGCAGTATTCTAAATAGTAGATTACTTGATTTTCTTAACAAACATAATATCCTCAGAAAAAACCAAATAGGCTTTCTTCCAAAACACCGCACCGCCGACCATATCTATACCCTTCACACCCTCATTGAAAAACATAAACACCAAACAAAAAATGGGAAAATATTCGCCTGTTTCATCGACATCAAGAAAGCCTTTGACTCTATATGGCACGAAGGGCTCTATTATAAACTTCTTCAGTGTGGAATAGGGGGCAAAGTCTATGACCTTATTAAATCAATGTATCTGAAAAACAAATGCGGGGTCAAAATTGGAGACAAACGCACCGATTTCTTCACCCAGAGAAGAGGCGTCCGGCAGGGCTGCAATTTGAGCCCGACCCTGTTCAACATATACATAAATGAATTAGCAGACATGCTGGAGCAAAGCGAGTCACCAGGTCTCCGTCTCCTGGATGGAGAAGTGAAGTCCCTGTTCTATGCGGACGACCTGGTTCTGCTGTCTCCCACAGAACAGGGATTACAGCAACAACTAGACCTACTCGACAAATACTGCCAAAATTGGGCTCTAACAGTAAATCTAAAGAAAACCAACATCATGATTTTTCAGAAAAGACCCAGATGTCAGGAAAACAAATACCAGTTTACCCTCAGTGATACCACTATAGGACACACTATGAGCTACACCTACCTTGGTCTAACTATTACAGCATCAGGGAGCTTCAGCATAGCAGTGAATGCACTAAAAGAAAAAGCCCGAAGAGCCCTATATGCAATAAAAAGAAAATTCTACAACATCCAAATCCCAATCAAAATCTGGCTCAAAATATTTGACAGCATAATCCTGCCCATTGCACTGTACGGTAGTGAAGTATGGGGCCCGCTAAATCACCAAAGCTACACTAAATGGGAAAAACACACAATAGAAGCCCTACATGCAGAATTCTGCCGAAGCATCCTTCGCACCCAAAGAAAAACGCCAACAAATGCATGCAGAGCCGAACTAGGCAGATACCCACTGATAATAAACATCCAAAAACGAGCACTAAACTTCCTAAATCACCTCAAATCTAGCTCCCCAGACACCCTTCATTTCAAAGCCTTTCAGACCCAAGAGCTAAACCCAGAAAAGAGTCCCCTGAGTCAGCTGCTACTGAAACTAAGTACTCAGCCGGACCCTGACCAGCCCCAGACCAACACAGCCATCCAAACACCAATCCGAGTGAACCAAATCATTAAAAAATGCAAAGAAACCTACCTGGAACATTGGAACAAAATAACCGAAAGCCAAAGCAGATTAGAATGTTACCGGGCCCTAAAAAGAGAATATAAACAGGCAGACTACCTCACGACCATCAGAGACACAAAACAGAGACAGACCCTCACCAGGTACAGACTAAGCGACCACCAACTGGAAATTGAAAAAGGCAGATACAAGAAATCCTGGCAGCCTAGAGAGAATAGAATATGCGATCAATGTCTGGCTGGCGAGGTTGAAACAGAGATGCATTTCCTCCTAAAATGCGAAAAATTCAACACATCAAGAAACATATTATTCAACAAGCTAAGCCAAACAACCCCAGATTTCAAGGAATTGGATGATCTGTCAAAATTGAGATTAGTCCTAGGAGAAGGAGACAGACCATACCTTGGGGCTAAATATGTAACAACATGTCACAACCTGAGGACTGTTTAAAAGTAAGACTGTTTAAAATTAATATTGAACGTACCAAATGAAGTAGAAAGACTGTTTAAAATTAATATTGTTTAAAAGTAATATTGTATATACCCAACAAATGTCAAATCGATTGACGCCTACAGAATGTTGGAAAACTGTACCTTTTTGCAATGTAAGCTTTGGCAATATGGTTCTCTGTAAACTTTCATGCCAATAAAGCATTTGAACTGAACTGAACTGAACTGAAACTGAGAGAGACTGGGAGTGAGAGAGACTGGGAGTGAGAGAGAGAGAGAGAGTGTGTGTGTGTGAGAGAGAGAGAGAGAGACTGGGAGAGTGAGAGAGAGAGAGCGAGAGTGTGTGTGAGAGAGAGAGAGAGAGACTGGGAGTGTGAGAGAGAGAGAGAGATTGGGAGTGTGAGAGAGAGAGAGATTGGGAGTGTGAGAGAGAGAGAGAGATTGGGAGTCTGAGAGAGAGAGACTGGGAGTGTGAGAGAGAGAGGCTGGGAGTGTGAGAGAGAGAGAGAGACTGGGAGTGTGAGAGACAGAGAGAGTGGGAGTGTGTGAGAGAGAGAGGGAGAGACTGGGAGTGTGTGAGAGAGAGAGACTGGGAGTGTGTGAGAGAGAGAGGGAGAGACTGGGAGAGTGAGAGAGAGAGACTGGGAGTGTGTGAGAGAGAGAGACTGGGAGTGTGTGAGAGAGAGAGAGACTGGGAGTGTGAGAGAGAGAGATTGGGAGTGTGAGAGAGAGAGATTGGGAGTGTGAGAGAGAGACTGGGAGTGAGAGAGAGAGAGAGAGACTGGGAGTGTGTGTGAGAGAGACATGAGTGGGGGTGTGTGAGAGAGAGTGAGAGAGACTGGGAGTGAGAGAGACTGGGAGTGAGAAAGAGAGAGAGAGAGTGTGTGTGTGTGAGAGAGAGAGAGAGACTGGGAGAGTGAGAGAGAGAGAGAGAGTGTGTGTGTGAGAGAGAGAGAGAGAGACTGGGAGTGTGAGAGAGAGAGAGAGAGAGTGAGAGACTGGGAGTGTGTGAGAGAGAGAGAGAGTGGGAGTGTTTGTGTGAGAGAGAGAGACTGGGAGTGTGAGAGAGACTGGGAGTGTGTGTGAGAGAGAGAGAGAGATTGGGAGTGTGTGAGAGAGAGAGATTGGGAGTGTGAGAGAGAGAGAGATTGGGAGTGTGAGAGAGAGAGAGAGATTGGGAGTGTGAGAGAGAGAGATATTGGGAGTGTGAGAGAGAGAGAGAGATTGGGAGTGTGTGTGAGGGAGACTGGGAGTGTGAGAGAGAGAGAGATTGGGAGTGTGAGAGAGAGAGTTTGGGTGTGTGAGAGAGAGAGAGAGATTGGGATTGTGAGAGAGAGAGAGAGATTGGGAGTGTGAGAGAGAGAGATTGGGAGTGTGAGAGAGAGAGATTGGGAGTGAGAGAGAGAGAGAGAGAGAGACTGGGAGTGTGAGAGAGACAGAGAGATTGGGAGTGTGTGTGAGGGAGACTGGGAGTGTGAGAGAGAGAGAGATTGGGAGTGTGAGAGAGAGAGAGACTGGGAGTAAGAGAGAGAGAGACTGGGAGTGTGAGAGAGAGAAAGATTGGGAGTGTGAGAGAGAGAGAGATTGGGAGTGTGAGAGAGAGAGATTGGGAGTGTGAGAGAGAGAGAGATTGGGAGTGTGAGAGTGAGAGAGAGATTGGGAGTATGAGAGAGAGAGATTGGGAGTGTGAGAGAGAGAGAGATTGGGAGTGTGAGAGAGAGAGAGAGATTGGGGGTGTGAGAGAGAGAGATTGGGAGTGTGAGAGAGAGAGAGATTGGGAATGAGAGAGAGAGAGAGAGATTGGGAGTGTGAGAGAGAGAGAGATTGGGAGTGTGAGAGAGAGAGAGATTGGAAGTGTGAGAGAGAGAGATTGGGAGTGTGTGAGAGAGAGAGATTGGGAGTGTGAGAGAGAGAGATTGGGAGTGTGAGAGAGAGAGAGAGATTGGGAGTGTGAGAGAGAGAGAGAGATTGGGAGTGTGAGAGAGAGAGATTGGGAGTGTGAGAGAGAGATTGGGAGTGTGAGAGAGAGAGAGATTGGGAGTGTGAGAGAGAGAGAGATTGGGAGTGTGAGAGAGAGAGAGAGATTGGGAGTGTGAGAGAGGGAGAGATTGGGAGTGAGAGAGAGAGAGAGATTGGGAGTGTGAGAGAGAGAGAGACTGGGAGTGAGAGAGAGAGAGAGTGGGAGTGTGTGAGAGAGAAAGTGGGACTGTCAGAGAGAGAGAGAGAGTGGCAGTGTGAGAGAGAGAGAGAGCGGGAGTGTATGTGAGAGAGAGAGTTTGAGAGAGAGAGAGAGTGGGAGTGTGTGTGAGAGAGAGTGAGAGTGGGAGTGTGTGTGAGAGAGAGAGTGGGAGTGTGTGAGAGAGAGAGTGGGAGTGCGTGAGAGTGAGAGATTGGGAGTGTGTGAGAGAGAGAGAGACTGGGAGTGTGAGAGAGAGAGACTGGGAGTGTGAGAGAGAGAGGCTGGGAGTGTGAGAGAGAGAGAGACTGGGAGTGTGAGAGAGAGAGAGACTGGGAGTGTGAGAGAGAGAGAGACTGGGAGTGTGTGAGAGAGAGAGACAGGGAGTGTGTGAGAGAGAGAGAGACTGTGAGTGTGAGAGAGAGAGATTGGGAGTGTGCTAGAGAAAGATTGGGAGTGTGAGAGAGAGAGAGACTGGGAGTGAGAGAGAGAGAGAGAGAGACTGGGAGTGTGTGTGAGAGAGAGAGAGAGTGGGGGTGTGAGAGAGAGAGAGAGAGACTGGGAGTGAGAGAGACTGGGAGTGAGAGAGAGAGAGAGAGTGTGTGTGTGTGAGAAAGAGAGAGAGACTGGGAGAGTGAGAGAGAGAGAGAGAGAGTGTGTGTGAGAGAGAGAGAGAGAGAGACTGGGAGTGTGAGAGAGAGAGGGAGAGAGTGAGAGACTGGGAGTGAGAGAGAGAGAGAGAGAGACTGGGAGTGTGTGAGAGAGAGAGATTGGGAGTGTGAGAGAGAGAGAGATTGGGAGTGTGAGAGAGAGAGATTGGGAGTGTGAGAGAGAGAGAGATTGGGAGTGTGAGAGAGAGAGAGAGATTGGGAGTCTGAGAGAGAGAGACTGGGAATGTGAGAGAGAGAGGCTGAGAGTGTGAGAGAGAGAGAGAGAGACTGGGAGTGTGAGAGACAGAGAGAGTGGGAGTGTGTGAGAGAGAGAGGGAGAGACTGGGAGTGTGTGAGAGAGAGAGACTGGGAGTGTGTGAGAGAGAGAGGGAGAGACTGGGAGTGTGAGAGAGAGAGAGACTGGGAGTGTGTGAGAGAGAGAGAGACTGGGAGTGTGTGAGAGAGAGAGAGACTGGGAGTGTGAGAGAGAGAGATTGTGAGTGTGAGAGAGAGAGATTGGGAGTGTGAGAGAGAGTGAGACTGGGAGTGAGAAAGAGAGAGAGAGACTGGGAGTGTGTGTGAGAGAGAGAGAGAGTGGGGGTGTGAGAGAGAGAGAGAGAGACTGGGAGTGAGAGAGACTGGGAGTGAGAGAGAGAGAGAGAGTGTGTGTGTGTGAGAAAGAGAGAGAGACTGGGAGAGTGAGAGAGAGAGAGAGAGAGTGTGTGTGAGAGAGAGAGAGGGAGGTTGAAACAGAAATGCATTTCCTCCTAAAATGCGAAAAATTCAACACATCAAGAAACATATTATTCAACAAGCTAAGCCAAACAACCCCAGATTTCAAGGAATTGGATGATCTGTCAAAATTGAGATTAGTCCTAGGAGAAGGAGACAGACCATACCTTGGGGCTAAATATGTAACAACATGTCACAACCTGAGGACTGTTTAAAAGTAAGACTGTTTAAAATTAATATTGAACGTACCAAATGAAGTAGAAAGACTGTTTAAAATTAATATTGTTTAAAAGTAATATTGTATATACCCAACAAATGTCAAATCGATTGACACCTACAGAATGTTGGAAAACTGTACCTTTTTGCAATGTAAGCTTTGGCAATATGGTTCTCTGTAAACTTTCATGCCAATAAAGCATTTGAACTGAACTGAACTGAGAGAGACTGGGAGTGTGAGAGAGAGAGGGAGAGAGTGAGAGACTGGGAGTGTGTGTGAGAGAGAGAGTGAGTGGGAGTGTTTGTGTGAGAGAGAGAGACTGGGAGTCTGAGAGAGACTGGGAGTGAGAGAGAGAGAGAGAGAGACTGGGAGTGTGTGAGAGAGAGAGATTGGGAGTGTGAGAGAGAGAGAGATTGGGAGTGTGAGAGAGAGATTGGGAGTGTGAGAGAGAGAGAGATTGGGAGTGTGAGAGAGAGAGAGAGATTGGGAGTCTGAGAGAGAGAGACTGGGAGTGTGAGAGAGAGAGGCTGGGAGTGTGAGAGAGAGAGAGAGAGACTGGGAGTGTGAGAGAGAGAGAGTGGGAGTGTGTGAGAGAGAGAGGGAGAGACTGGGAGTGTGTGAGAGAGAGAGACTGGGAGTGTGTGAGAGAGAGAGGGAGAGACTGGGAGTGTGAGAGAGAGAGAGACTGGGAGTGTGTGAGAGAGAGAGAGACTGGGAGTGTGTGAGAGAGAGAGAGACTGGGAGTGTGAGAGAGAGAGATTGGGAGTGTGAGAGGGAGAGATTGGGAGTGTGAGAGAGAGAGAGACTGGGAGTGAGAGAGAGAGAGAGAGAGACTGGGAGTGTGTGTGAGAGAGAGAGAGAGTGGGGGTGTGAGAGAGAGAGAGAGAGACTGGGAGTGAGAGAGACTGGGAGTGAGAGAGAGAGAGAGAGAGACTGGGAGTGTGTGAGAGAGAGAGATTGGGAGTGTGAGAGAGAGAGAGATTGGGAGTGTGAGAGAGAGAGATTGGGAGTGTGAGAGAGAGAGAGATTGGGAGTGTGAGAGAGAGAGATTGGGAGAGTGAGAGAGAGATTGGGAGTGTGAGAGAGAGAGAGATTGGGAGTGTGAGAGAGAGAGATTGGGAGTGTGAGAGAGAGAGAGAGATTGGGAGTGTGAGAGAGGGAGAGATTGGGAGTGAGAGAGAGAGAGAGATTGGGAGTGTGAGAGAGAGAGAGACTGGGAGTGAGAGAGAGAGAGAGTGGGAGTGTGTGAGAGAGAAAGTGGGACTGTCAGAGAGAGAGAGAGAGTGGCAGTGTGAGAGAGAGAGAGAGCGGGAGTGTATGTGAGAGAGAGAGTGTGAGAGAGAGAGAGAGTGGGAGTGTGTGTGAGAGAGAGAGTGGGAGTGTGTGAGAGAGAGAGTGGGAGTGCGTGAGAGTGAGAGATTGGGAGTGTGTGAGAGAGAGAGAGACTGGGAGTGTGAGAGAGAGAGACTGGGAGTGTGAGAGAGAGAGGCTGGGAGTGTGAGAGAGAGAGAGACTGGGAGTGTGAGAGAGAGAGAGACTGGGAGTGTGAGAGAGAGAGAGACTGGGAGTGTGTGAGAGAGAGAGACAGGGAGTGTGTGAGAGAGAGAGAGACTGTGAGTGTGAGAGAGAGAGATTGGGAGTGTGCTAGAGAAAGATTGGGAGTGTGAGAGAGAGAGAGACTGGGAGTGAGAGAGAGAGAGAGAGAGACTGGGAGTGTGTGTGAGAGAGAGAGAGAGTGGGGGTGTGAGAGAGAGAGAGAGAGACTGGGAGTGAGAGAGACTGGGAGTGAGAGAGAGAGAGAGAGTGTGTGTGTGTGAGAAAGAGAGAGAGACTGGGAGAGTGAGAGAGAGAGAGAGAGAGTGTGTGTGAGAGAGAGAGAGAGAGAGACTGGGAGTGTGAGAGAGAGAGGGAGAGAGTGAGAGACTGGGAGTGTGTGTGAGAGAGAGAGTGAGTGGGAGTGTTTGTGTGAGAGAGAGAGACTGGGAGTCTGAGAGAGACTGGGAGTGAGAGAGAGAGAGAGAGAGACTGGGAGTGTGTGAGAGAGAGAGATTGGGAGTGTGAGAGAGAGAGAGATTGGGAGTGTGAGAGAGAGAGATTGGGAGTGTGAGAGAGAGAGAGATTGGGAGTGTGAGAGAGAGAGAGAGATTGGGAGTCTGAGAGAGAGAGACTGGGAATGTGAGAGAGAGAGGCTGAGAGTGTGAGAGAGAGAGAGAGAGACTGGGAGTGTGAGAGACAGAGAGAGTGGGAGTGTGTGAGAGAGAGAGTGAGAGACTGGGAGTGTGTGAGAGAGAGAGACTGGGAGTGTGTGAGAGAGAGAGGGAGAGACTGGGAGTGTGAGAGAGAGAGAGACTGGGAGTGTGTGAGAGAGAGAGAGACTGGGAGTGTGTGAGAGAGAGAGAGACTGGGAGTGTGAGAGAGAGAGATTGTGAGTGTGAGAGAGAGAGATTGGGAGTGTGAGAGAGAGTGAGACTGGGAGTGAGAAAGAGAGAGAGAGACTGGGAGTGTGTGTGAGAGAGAGAGAGAGTGGGGGTGTGAGAGAGAGAGAGAGAGACTGGGAGTGAGAGAGACTGGGAGTGAGAGAGAGAGAGAGAGTGTGTGTGTGTGAGAAAGAGAGAGAGACTGGGAGAGTGAGAGAGAGAGAGAGAGAGTGTGTGTGAGAGAGAGAGAGGGAGGTTGAAACAGAAATGCATTTCCTCCTAAAATGCGAAAAATTCAACACATCAAGAAACATATTATTCAACAAGCTAAGCCAAACAACCCCAGATTTCAAGGAATTGGATGATCTGTCAAAATTGAGATTAGTCCTAGGAGAAGGAGACAGACCATACCTTGGGGCTAAATATGTAACAACATGTCACAACCTGAGGACTGTTTAAAAGTAAGACTGTTTAAAATTAATATTGAACGTACCAAATGAAGTAGAAAGACTGTTTAAAATTAATATTGTTTAAAAGTAATATTGTATATACCCAACAAATGTCAAATCGATTGACACCTACAGAATGTTGGAAAACTGTACCTTTTTGCAATGTAAGCTTTGGCAATATGGTTCTCTGTAAACTTTCATGCCAATAAAGCATTTGAACTGAACTGAACTGAGAGAGACTGGGAGTGTGAGAGAGAGAGGGAGAGAGTGAGAGACTGGGAGTGTGTGTGAGAGAGAGAGTGAGTGGGAGTGTTTGTGTGAGAGAGAGAGACTGGGAGTCTGAGAGAGACTGGGAGTGAGAGAGAGAGAGAGAGAGACTGGGAGTGTGTGAGAGAGAGAGATTGGGAGTGTGAGAGAGAGAGAGATTGGGAGTGTGAGAGAGAGAGATTGGGAGTGTGAGAGAGAGAGAGATTGGGAGTGTGAGAGAGAGAGAGAGATTGGGAGTCTGAGAGAGAGAGACTGGGAGTGTGAGAGAGAGAGGCTGGGAGTGTGAGAGAGAGAGAGAGAGACTGGGAGTGTGAGAGAGAGAGAGTGGGAGTGTGTGAGAGAGAGAGGGAGAGACTGGGAGTGTGTGAGAGAGAGAGACTGGGAGTGTGTGAGAGAGAGAGGGAGAGACTGGGAGTGTGAGAGAGAGAGAGACTGGGAGTGTGTGAGAGAGAGAGAGACTGGGAGTGTGTGAGAGAGAGAGAGACTGGGAGTGTGAGAGAGAGAGATTGGGAGTGTGAGAGGGAGAGATTGGGAGTGTGAGAGAGAGAGAGACTGGGAGTGAGAGAGAGAGAGAGAGAGACTGGGAGTGTGTGTGAGAGAGAGAGAGAGTGGGGGTGTGAGAGAGAGAGAGAGAGACTGGGAGTGAGAGAGACTGGGAGTGAGAGAGAGAGAGAGAGAGACTGGGAGTGTGTGAGAGAGAGAGATTGGGAGTGTGAGAGAGAGAGAGATTGGGAGTGTGAGAGAGAGAGATTGGGAGTGTGAGAGAGAGAGAGATTGGGAGTGTGAGAGAGAGAGATTGGGAGTGTGAGAGGGAGAGATTGGGAGTGTGAGAGAGAGAGAGACTGGGAGTGAGAGAGAGAGAGAGAGAGACTGGGAGTGTGTGTGAGAGAGAGAGAGAGTGGGGGTGTGAGAGAGAGAGAGAGAGACTGGGAGTGAGAGAGACTGGGAGTGAGAGAGAGAGAGAGAGAGACTGGGAGTGTGTGAGAGAGAGAGATTGGGAGTGTGAGAGAGAGAGAGATTGGGAGTGTGAGAGAGAGAGATTGGGAGTGTGAGAGAGAGACTGGGAGTGAGAGAGAGAGAGAGAGACTGGGAGTGTGTGTGAGAGAGACATGAGTGGGGGTGTGTGAGAGAGAGTGAGAGAGACTGGGAGTGAGAGAGACTGGGAGTGAGAAAGAGAGAGAGAGAGTGTGTGTGTGTGAGAGAGAGAGAGAGACTGGGAGAGTGAGAGAGAGAGAGAGAGTGTGTGTGTGAGAGAGAGAGAGAGAGACTGGGAGTGTGAGAGAGAGAGAGAGAGAGTGAGAGACTGGGAGTGTGTGAGAGAGAGAGAGAGTGGGAGTGTTTGTGTGAGAGAGAGAGACTGGGAGTGTGAGAGAGACTGGGAGTGTGTGTGAGAGAGAGAGAGAGACTGGGAGTGTGTGAGAGAGAGAGATTGGGAGTGTGAGAGAGAGAGAGATTGGGAGTGTGAGAGAGAGAGAGAGATTGGGAGTGTGAGAGAGAGAGATATTGGGAGTGTGAGAGAGAGAGAGAGATTGGGAGTGTGTGTGAGGGAGACTGGGAGTGTGAGAGAGAGAGAGATTGGGAGTGTGAGAGAGAGAGTTTGGGTGTGTGAGAGAGAGAGAGAGATTGGGATTGTGAGAGAGAGAGAGAGATTGGGAGTGTGAGAGAGAGAGATTGGGAGTGTGAGAGAGAGAGATTGGGAGTGAGAGAGAGAGAGAGAGAGAGACTGGGAGTGTGAGAGAGAGAGAGAGATTGGGAGTGTGTGTGAGGGAGACTGGGAGTGTGAGAGAGAGAGAGATTGGGAGTGTGAGAGAGAGAGAGACTGGGAGTAAGAGAGAGAGAGACTGGGAGTGTGAGAGAGAGAAAGATTGGGAGTGTGAGAGAGAGAGAGATTGGGAGTGTGAGAGAGAGAGATTGGGAGTGTGAGAGAGAGAGAGATTGGGAGTGTGAGAGTGAGAGAGAGATTAGGAGTATGAGAGAGAGAGATTGGGAGTGTGAGAGAGAGAGAGATTGGGAGTGTGAGAGAGAGAGAGAGATTGGGGGGTGTGAGAGAGAGAGATTGGGAGTGTGAGAGAGAGAGAGATTGGGAATGAGAGAGAGAGAGAGAGATTGGGAGTGTGAGAGAGAGAGAGATTGGGAGTGTGAGAGAGAGAGAGATTGGAAGTGTGAGAGAGAGAGATTGGGAGTGTGTGAGAGAGAGAGATTGGGAGTGTGAGAGAGAGAGATTGGGAGTGTGAGAGAGAGAGAGAGATTGGGAGTGTGAGAGAGAGAGAGAGATTGGGAGTGTGAGAGAGAGAGATTGGGAGTGTGAGAGAGAGATTGGGAGTGTGAGAGAGAGAGAGATTGGGAGTGTGAGAGAGAGAGAGATTGGGAGTGTGAGAGAGAGAGAGAGATTGGGAGTGTGAGAGAGGGAGAGATTGGGAGTGAGAGAGAGAGAGAGATTGGGAGTGTGAGAGAGAGAGAGACTGGGAGTGAGAGAGAGAGAGAGTGGGAGTGTGTGAGAGAGAAAGTGGGACTGTCAGAGAGAGAGAGAGAGTGGCAGTGTGAGAGAGAGAGAGAGCGGGAGTGTGTGTGAGAGAGAGAGTGTGAGAGAGAGAGAGAGTGGGAGTGTGTGTGAGAGAGAGTGAGAGTGGGAGTGTGTGTGAGAGAGAGAGTGGGAGTGTGTGAGAGAGAGAGTGGGAGTGTGTGAGAGTGAGAGATTGGGAGTGTGTGAGAGAGAGAGAGACTGGGAGTGTGAGAGAGAGAGACTGGGAGTGTGAGAGAGAGAGGCTGGGAGTGTGAGAGAGAGAGAGACTGGGAGTGTGAGAGAGAGAGAGACTGGGAGTGTGAGAGAGAGAGAGACTGGGAGTGTGTGAGAGAGAGAGACAGGGAGTGTGTGAGAGAGAGAGAGACTGTGAGTGTGAGAGAGAGAGATTGGGAGTGTGCTAGAGAAAGATTGGGAGTGTGAGAGAGAGAGAGACTGGGAGTGAGAGAGAGAGAGAGAGAGACTGGGAGTGTGTGTGAGAGAGAGAGAGAGTGGGGGTGTGAGAGAGAGAGAGAGAGACTGGGAGTGAGAGAGGCTGGGAGTGAGAGAGAGAGAGAGAGTGTGTGTGTGTGAGAAAGAGAGAGAGACTGGGAGAGTGAGAGAGAGAGAGAGAGAGTGTGTGTGTGAGAGAGAGAGAGAGAGAGAGACTGGGAGTGTGAGAGAGAGAGGGAGAGAGTGAGAGACTGGGAGTGTGTGTGAGAGAGAGAGTGAGTGGGAGTGTTTGTGTGAGAGAGAGAGACTGGGAGTCTGAGAGAGACTGGGAGTGAGAGAGAGAGAGAGAGAGACTGGGAGTGTGTGAGAGAGAGAGATTGGGAGTGTGAGAGAGAGAGAGATTGGGAGTGTGAGAGAGAGAGATTGGGAGTGTGAGAGAGAGAGAGATTGGGAGTGTGAGAGAGAGAGAGAGATTGGGAGTCTGAGAGAGAGAGACTGGGAATGTGAGAGAGAGAGGCTGAGAGTGTGAGAGAGAGAGAGAGAGACTGGGAGTGTGAGAGACAGAGAGAGTGGGAGGTGTGAGAGAGAGAGGGAGAGACTGGGAGTGTGTGAGAGAGAGAGACTGGGAGTGTGTGAGAGAGAGAGGGAGAGACTGGGAGTGTGAGAGAGAGAGAGACTGGGAGTGTGTGAGAGAGAGAGAGACTGGGAGTGTGTGAGAGAGAGAGAGACTGGGAGTGTGAGAGAGAGAGATTGGGAGTGTGAGAGAGAGAGATTGGGAGTGTGAGAGAGAGTGAGACTGGGAGTGAGAAAGAGAGAGAGAGACTGGGAGTGTGTGTGAGAGAGACATGAGTGGGGGTGTGTGAGAGAGAGTGAGAGAGACTGGGAGTGAGAGAGACTGGGAGTGAGAAAGAGAGAGAGAGAGTGTGTGTGTGTGAGAGAGAGAGAGAGACTGGGAGAGTGAGAGAGAGAGAGAGAGTGTGTGTGTGAGAGAGAGAGAGAGAGACTGGGAGTGTGAGAGAGAGAGAGAGAGAGTGAGAGACTGGGAGTGTGTGAGAGAGAGAGAGAGTGGGAGTGTTTGTGTGAGAGAGAGAGACTGGGAGTGTGAGAGAGACTGGGAGTGTGTGTGAGAGAGAGAGAGAGACTGGGAGTGTGTGAGAGAGAGAGATTGGGAGTGTGAGAGAGAGAGAGATTGGGAGTGTGAGAGAGAGAGAGAGATTGGGAGTGTGAGAGAGAGAGAGATTGGGAGTGTGAGAGAGAGAGAGAGATTGGGAGTGTGTGTGAGGGAGACTGGGAGTGTGAGAGAGAGAGAGATTGGGAGTGTGAGAGAGAGAGTTTGGGTGTGTGAGAGAGAGAGAGAGATTGGGATTGTGAGAGAGAGAGAGAGATTGGGAGTGTGAGAGAGAGAGATTGGGAGTGTGAGAGAGAGAGATTGGGAGTGAGAGAGAGAGAGAGAGAGAGACTGGGAGTGTGAGAGAGACAGAGAGATTGGGAGTGTGTGTGAGGGAGACTGGGAGTGTGAGAGAGAGAGATTGGGAGTGTGAGAGAGAGAGAGACTGGGAGTAAGAGAGAGAGAGACTGGGAGTGTGAGAGAGAGAAAGATTGGGAGTGTGAGAGAGAGAGAGATTGGGAGTGTGAGAGAGAGAGATTGGGAGTGTGAGAGAGAGAGAGATTGGGGAGGTGTGAGTGTGAGAGAGATTGGGAGTATGAGAGAGAGAGATTGGGAGTGTGAGAGAGAGAGAGATTGGGAGTGTGAGAGAGAGAGAGAGATTGGGGGTGTGAGAGAGAGAGATTGGGAGTGTGAGAGAGAGAGAGATTGGGAATGAGAGAGAGAGAGAGAGATTGGGAGTGTGAGAGAGTGAGAGTTGGGGAGTGTGAGAGTGAGAGAGATTGGAGTGTGAGTGTGTGAGTGTGGTGGTGAGTGTGTGAGTGTGGAGTGGGTGTGTGAGTGAGAGAGTTGGGAGTGTGTGAGTGTGAGTGGAGTTGGGTGTGTGTGAGTGTGGTGTGGGGTGTGTGAGTGTGGTGGGAGTGTGAGAGTTGGGTGGGTGTGTGAGTGTGTTGGGAGTGGGAGTGTGTGAGTGTGTGGTGGGGTTGTGTGTGTGTGTGGGAGAGTGTTGGGGTGTGGGAGTGTGAGTGTGAGAGTGTGGGAGTGTGAGTGAGAGAGAGACTGGGAGTGAGAGAGAGAGAGAGTGGGAGTGTGTGAGAGAGAAGTGGGACTGTCAGAGAGAGAGAGAGTGGCAGTGTGAGAGAGAGAGAGAGCGGGAGTGTATGTGAGAGTGAGAGTGTGTGAGTGTGAGAGTGGAGTGGAGTGTGTGTGAGAGAGAGTGAGAGTGGGAGTGTGTGTGAGAGAGAGAGTGGGAGTGTGTGAGAGAGAGAGTGGGAGTGCGTGAGAGTGAGAGATTGGAGAGTGTGAGAGATGAGAGAGACTGTGTGT